>NC_081410.1:680454569-680634569 GCF_030272615.1 Cryptomeria japonica | reverse complement strand
CATCATTCTTCAGCAATGAAAAATCTATCTTTGAAATTATAAAAAAAATATCAATATTTTTCCTTAAAAAATTGAAAAATAACAGACATAAATTTCATTAATATTTCTACATTCGGTCAATTTACATCATTTCAAAATTCAATTTAGAAATGTCACTTTTTATGCAGTCGAAGTTAAACAATTTTAGTTCTATTGGTCGGTGCCTTTATAAAAGTGTGACACAACATTGTGCTTTACCCTCATATGAAATCACATGAGGGTCATCCAAAGATTAGTTATAATGTTGAGGCTACACATGGAATAAAAGAGTAATCACATAATGTATAAAAATAGCCACATGAAAAATAGAAATGTGTTGGCATGTAAATGGGCTTCATTACCACACCAATTTTCCATTGTGGTCCTTTTCACGTCTAGTTAAGTTTACTTGGGGACATTCTCACTTTATCCCATATTGGTTGTGCTTTTATTTCTCTTGGTTATATATATCCCATTTATACTCACCTCTTGCTTGTTAGGAATCCCACAAATACTGAGAGGGTGGGGGTGAATTAGTATCTAACCGATGATTAGAATTTCTTGACTTAAAACATGCAGAACATATTATAATAGTGTACCGGTATGCAAGAAATAATGCAATAAATAGAATTAAGAACATCCACATGAAAAGAACACCATAACACAAGGTTTTAATGAGGAAACTCGGTGTGGGAAAAACCTCGGTGGGATTTGTGACCCACAATATTCACTCACTAGCCAATAAGAGAATATTACTTACAATAGGGGCCTACACATGCAGGAAGGCCAACTGCCTAGAGCTCACTGCTCAACGGGAAGTCTCACTGACTTACAATGAGGATTATACAAATCCAATATCTTGTATTGCTTTACAATAGCATCTATAATGCCTGATCCAGTACTGGTTGCTGCTCTGCTTCTTACATAAACCCTTTAGCCTATATTTCACACAATAGGTCTGCCTAATATTTTTCCTTATTGCTTTCATATCCCTATGTCTACAATGATCTCTTTTATATATAAGAGTCATTTTACATTTTGCCAAGTCGGCTTACAAAGTTTTTACAGTAATAAACAAAATATAATATAACAAAATCATGTCGGCCTCTATGTCGGTATACTTCTTTTCTTTGTGTCGGTGCCGGTGTCGGTGTCCTGAGTGCCGGTGTAGAGTGTGATCCACTGATGCCGGTGTACTGCCTTTGCCGATGCCATAGGATTGCAAGGTTGCCATCAATGACAAAACCTTCAATCACATACAATGTCTCATTGGAGTGTGCATATACCAACAATCTCCCCCTTTGGCATTGATGGCAACACTCATGAGAAATTTCAAAAGTGTATCAAAAATGTGAAGTCCGAAAAAAGTTACCAAAAATGTGTGTGCTCCCCCTGAGCATATGATTCCTGTGATATTGAATTTTCTCATCCCACTACTCCCCCTTTGGCATCAATGACAAAGGTTGTCAAGATGTCAGTAGAGTTTGTAGTTTCAACCTTGTAACTGGAAAGTTACAATTTGAAATAGATCCGCCAAAATCAAGTTTATACTCTCCATAAACTTTTTACTATCTCTTATTGTTGTCTCTGTTCTCTTAACTGTACCAATGAGATGCTGCAAATTCTCTATCAGTGTTTTTTGTCCCTATATTAGTGCCTCAGATACTTCCTTTCACAGTGATGCTAGATAGTCCAATCTTGGACTTAGTTTTAATCTCAAATGCTTTGCCTTATTCACTATTCTTTCTTTCTCTCTTTCCAATTTAAGTAAATCTTCTTCAAAATTTGTTATCTTCTCCTCAAAAACTAATAGTGTATCAGGCGAGTTAACAAAATTATCTGCAAGTTTATTGATCTCATCCTGTACCTTGCTCATCTTCTTCTCTATATCTACAGTCAAAAAGTTTGTCTTACAGGTGTCTTTGTACCGAGTTTTTCAATAAATTACACAATTCCGGTAGAAGTGTGTCAAAATCTCTGTTACACTTCTTTATTTGCTCATCAAAGAATTTCTGCTTTTCAATTTCTATTTTATCCTTCAAGGTCTCTTCCTTTATTTTCTCAATGTTTTATGTGATATATTTACATAGTGTATCAAGTTGTCCTAAAGAATCTTTATTGTCTATATTACAGTTAGGAGCAATTACCTTCAAAATTGGTATGGTATCATCAATTGCCTTATAAGCTTGTGAGCTGTAGTCTGTTATCTTTTTGATTGAATCTAATAGTACCTCAGTCACATTAGTTGAATTGTATCCTGATGATGAACCAACATTTTGAGTACCGCCAGTGGAAGTAACCAAGCTTGTATTGACCTCTGGTAGCTCTGTTTGTGTTTGCATTTCCTTAAGAAATGGTTTTTCTACTTCTCCAGTTGCCGGTGGCACTGTTTCCTTGTGTTCCTGTTCCTGTTCCTATTGTGGTTCCTGTTTCTGTTGTTGTTGTTCCTATTCTAGAGCCTTTTGCTTTGTTTGTTTTTCTATTTGTTGCATTGTCTCAGTCTAAGTCTGAGTCTCTACCTTTTGCTCTTTGTTATCTGTTAGTTTCTCCTATGTGTTTTCAGTTTACTCAGCTACCGAAGGCTCACTAGCCATTTCAGTTTTATCAGCTATATCTTTCTCTACCACAATGTTGATCTTTTGAGTATCAATATCCACAGTATATAAGACTTCAGGATTAGGATTACCATCCTCTACATCCATACTCTCAGCTACCGGTTGATCTTCTATAGTTGTTGTTTTTACCAGTGGAGTAATCAAAGGAGGTGGGGGTAAGTTGTCTTTAACCTTGATACTAGGTGGTCCACCAACTTTACCTTTACCCTTTTTTCTATCTTTCTGATAAACTTTTATAGGTTTGGGGTTCTTGTATTCTTCTTGTTTTTCTTTTTCAACTAGGAATATATCCCATCCATTTTCTGTCTCCTCAGTCACCTCATTAACTCTTCCAACCATTAAAGCAATGTGTCGTGTACAGTAGAAAATATTGACTGGTTGGCTTGAGCAATTAGGTCATCGATTTCTTTGGGTGAATTTACTGGATATACAACAAGTAGCTTCTCAATCTTTATTTTCTTGTCTAGTTTTATTACTGCTTGTCTTCTTGCTTCCAGTCTCTTAAATAGTTCATCTGGAATTTCATTTACTACTTCCATAAAAAATTTCTTATACATATCCATATGAAATATAACACTATTTTCAACTTGTTCATTTTCATCACCCATTAAAGTGTCATATATTTTCTCTATATTCTTCAATTTACCTTCCTCTGTAATTTCATTCAGCAGTATATCAAGAGGGGCCAAGTCTTTGTTTGTCCTCTTCTTCTTTTTGGGTCTCAGTTTCTTCTTCTTTGGTGTAGCCTTTCTTATTGGAGATCTCACTGCTTGTTGTTTTTGTCTTGTCCTCCTGGGTGAGGGTGTGGTTGCCGGTGAGGGATCTCTTTTCCTTACAACTCTTTTGAAAGTTGCAGGCATATCACTCTCCGAAGAGGTACCTATCAGTGATAGGTGAGTTTCAAGTTGTGGAGCTGCTAACTCATCCTTTGTTATACCAGTTTTCTTCAACACATCTTCTTTGATGGCCTTTGCTTGTCTGGAACCTTTCCTTACAACTGCCTCAACCTTTTTCACTCTTTTCTTTGTTTGTTTTTGGCTTTCAATAGTTTCTACACTACCAAATATTTCTTCCTTAGGTTCTCTAGGGGCTTTCAGAAGTGCTTTAGCATAATTATATGATCATTTGTTTCATAGCCCATCTCGGTTACCCAAACTGTCCTAGGGATGACTGCTTCCATCCAGATTTCATCCTTCTTGATTACAAAGCATATTTCATCTTTGTATTTGTCAACAATCTTTTGTGATAACCTGATTCTTTTCTTCATTTTGGCCTTTAGTGCTTGAAAGAAATCATGAATATTGTTTTCCTTGTCTTCTCCCATGTTATTGAATAGTTCTGTTAATTGTTTACCTACCCGTATATCATATCCAAGTTCTTTGTAGCCTATACCGGGAACCTATTTGGTTATATGTAGCATCAAACATACTAATAGATTTCCAAACCTGAAAGTTCCTTTCTTGTCCTTCTTAATCTTTCCAAGGTTGTCAATTAATTCATCCTTTAACCACTCACATATATCAATCTTTGCATTATCTGTGACCATATCATAAGCACTCTTAATGCGTAAACTTGAAACTAAATTGAGTCTATTTGCATGAGTAGCTTTATATCCTAATATCATACTGATAAATCTCACATTAATGTTTGTTACATCATTAACTCTTAGGGACCTTTTGTCAAATGTTGCACCAGTTAGGTTTGTAACTAGGTCATTGGATACCTTCTTAATTTTATTTGGCCTTTTACCGGTGGTTAGTAACCCTATGATATCTTTCACAACTTCCTTAGTGATTTTGTGGATTGCATCTAACCAGAAAAATTCACCATGTACCATGCTTAAGACTATCCTAATCACATCCTTGGGGAATTCAGGAATGCTAAGGATCTTTGTGAATCCTAGGGTCTCAATGATCTTGTGTTCATCTTTTATATTGCTGGATTCATCACATATCATAGTTTTAAACATGGTTTTAATCTCTTCATCTCCTAGTTCCTCAATGTTGCAGTGGAAGTAAATTCTGGGGTCTTCAGCATAAACAACTCCCTTAGGAATTTGAGAAAAAGCACCTAAGGTATCATCTTTCTTTGCTACCTTAGGAACTAACTGAATTATGGGCCTAGGTCTTTTTATAACTTCAACAATAGTAGGGTTTTCTATATATTCAATTGCAGAGGTGGATGCCATGATAAAATACCTTTTACTGTCTTTAGGATGGATGATTGCTTGGAGTGTTCTTGCCTCTTGCTCGAAATGCCTTAGCTCGGAATCTTTGCGCTCTTTGTAGGTTTGAAATCTCGGTGAAATGGAATGGAGCCAAAACCTCAATTTTATAGTGTCTTTTTACCATCTACCACATTAAATGCATGTCGGTTAAGTATTCACTTAACATTGTCTACCGGTAAAAAGTAATTTCCAACTTCTTATCTCTAACCGAGGGAATAATAGCACATGTGTCATTAGATTGCCAAACCCTCAAGGAAACTTTCTTCAATTAGATGAAGAACTTCCTATCGATGGAGCACTTCTCTGTCCTTTCGGTGAAGTATTGATTTGTTCTATCGGTGGAGAAGTATTCCCAATATTTAGATCAGCTTTTCTAATCCATTGTTTTGAGAATTCTTGCTTAACCTCTTCAACTTTTTCTTTACCTTTCAAGCTATAACTTTTGTTGTCTACCAGTGTTCCTTTACTTCTATAGAATTTAGAAATATTCCCAATCTTGTTACATGCATAACAAGTTACATTATTCTTCTAAATAGCTTTCCCTTTGCCGGTGCTATAGGATTGCAAGGTTGCCATCAATGACAAAACTTTCAATCACATACAATGTCTCATTGGAGTGTGCATATGCCAACATTGCTCTCATATGAACATACTCGTGTAATTCATTTTTGTATTTCTATTAACTAGAACATAGTATATCCATATCATATTTGTCTTTTTATTTGTGCTTTACTTTCACTCATTTGTATTTTTGGATGGTTTGGCAACCAGATCTTACATGGTATATGAAACAAGGAAGACTAGAACCTATTGTTCCTAATGATAATCCAGGGAATCAAGGATTGGGATATAAGCATGTACAACATATCACCAAAGCAAGACATCGTACCCTTGATATATTAAATTGACTAAGGAAACCGTCATACTACATACCTCAAAGGGATTTGTCCACACAAACGCTTCCATCTTCATCTCAAACAAGTAATCAGGTACCTACATCACCTAGTGCAGAATCAGACAGAGAAGACATGAGACAACTCCTACAAGAACCTACCACTGAGTTACAAAATGATGCAGTTGTTGACACAACAGTATAGGCTAATGTGGCAATAGATGCAAGTTTACCACAACCACTCGAATCCCATCTGTGGTTATTATCACTACTTCTACCACGAGAAACAACTCAGGCTCAACCTAACAAAATAGATGAAGAAAGATTATAGAGGCTTATACCAGGCTTAAGAAGGGTAGCTAATGTCCAAAGAAGACCAATTAATCTACAACATAATTAGAGATAGGAACAAGAAGAAATGTGTGATGATAGCTCATGTGATGAAACATATATTGAAAGTGAGATAGACTCTCATGACTACGAATTCTTATCACTCCATGATTCTATCCCACCAGAAAGTGTAATATCAAGGTATCAAATAAAGCTTATATAGGATGAAGATACACAAAGTCAATCAAATAATCAAGTCTTCATGTTATCAGAGTCTACTAAAGAAGGGAGTAATGATTTACCCTTAGTAAATTCACACTTGATTGATTGGGGGCAAGAAGGAAAACCAATGTTGGATTGGAGAAGAAAGTACTTTTGCAATAGAAGATAAGGATCAAACTACCCATAATGACAAGAGTGACTTGGGTAATCTTCCTATGGAAAGAGAAAGTTCAGCATTACTTATAGATTATAGAGGAAACATAAGAAGTAAACATAGCAGAAGGGGAGGTTGTACATAACATCCATCTGGCAAAATCACTAAGTAAAGAAGAAAAAGACAGATTCATTCATTTTTCAAGCAACGAATTGTCAAATTTTCTTGGTCTTATTCAGACATGCCAGGCTTAGACTCTGAATTAGTGTTGCATCACTTACCTTTGATACCGGGAGTTAAACCTTACAAGACAAAATTGAGAAAAATGCATTCAAGTATCACATTACTGGTTAAAATAGAACTACAAAAGTTGTTGGATGTAGGTTTTATTAGACCCATTGACTATGCAGAATGGATATCCAACCTGGTACCTGTGACTAAGCCCATAAGAGGCATAAGAATTTGTATTGATTTTCGGGATCTAAATAAAGCTTGTCCTAAGGATGACTTCCTGCTACCTAATATCGATATGGTAGTTGACCTAAGAGCTGGAAATTAGATGCCATCCTAAATGGATGGTTTTTTTAGGATACAACCAGATTAAAATTGTACCAGAAGATCAACATAAAATGGCCTTTACATGCCCATGGGGAACATACTACTGGAATGTGATGCCATTCAGTCTCAAAAATGCCGGAGCAACATACCAAAGAGCCATGACAACATGTTTCATGACATGATCCACAACATAATGGAAGATTATGTGGATGACATATTGGCTAAATCACAAACAAGAGAAAGTCACCTTGCAGTTCTTTCATAGATATTTGATCGGTTGGAACAGTATAATGTCAGATTAAACCCAAAGAAGTGTGTGTTTGGCGTAAAAATAGGTAAATTGTTAGGGTTTATAGTGTCAAACAAAGGAATTGAAATAGACCCTTCCAAGGTCAAGTCAATCATTGATATGCAACCTCCATCAACACTTTAAAAACTCAAAGGGTTACAAGGAAGATTACAATCCATAAGGAGATTCATAACATAGTTGGCAGATAAGTGTCGCCCATTCCAGCATTTACTCAGGAAAGGATTTACTTTTAAACGGACAGAACAATGCCAGGAAGCTTTCCAAGCTCTGAAAGACTATCTTTTGAAAACACCAATGTTAATGTCTCCTACTCCATGAAAACCTCTATTGTTATACATATCAGCAACAAACTCAGCTCTAGGAGCTCTATTGGCACAACATGACAAAATGGAAAATAAAGAGCCATTTATTATATAAGTAGGACTCTGATTGGCTATGAGCTTAATTATACCCCTATAGAGCGAGCATGCTTAGCAGTAATCTTTGCATCCCAAAATCTCAAACATTACATGCTGAGTCATAAGGTACAACTCATTGCACGCTTTGACCCACTCAAGTACCTATTGAGTAGAGCAACATTGACCGGGTGATTGGTTAAGTGGGTTATGATCCTGAGTGAGTTTGATATAGAATACATACACAGAAAAGCCATCAAAGGACAAATTATAGCAGATCAATTAGCAAAGGCTCCTTTATAGGACAGTCACCCGTTGATGATAGACTTTCCAGATGAATCCGTGTTTACATTAACTGCCTCTATAATGTGGAAATTATATTTTGATGGGTCATATACAAGTCATGGATCTAGAGTAGGGATTATTTTCACCACCCCTCAAGGGGATGTTATACCTAATTCATTTAGGATCAATTTCCAATGCACCAACAACATGGCTAAATATGAAGCTCTCCTCATAGGGCTTCGTACAACTGCGTAATGGAGAATACAAGAGTTACAGGTCTATGGTGATTCACATTTGATTGTAAACCAAATCAATGATGATTACAACATGAAGGATGACAAACTCATGCCTTATAATAAGTTGGTTGAAGATTACAAGGAGAACTTCAACAAAATTACCTTTGAATAGATCCCAAGGATACAAAACAAGGCAACAGATGCAATAACAACCATAGGATCTCTTCTCAATATGCCTGCTAACGAAACTCATTTTGAGTTCATCATAGAACAGTTGATGCTACCTGCATATGAGACTCCCCTATTAGAATATGTATGTGCAATTGTGGGTCCTGAATCCCTTTGGTACAATGAAATATATACATATTTACATACTCAATACATGTCACCGAATTTGTCCAAGAATCAAAAGAAGACATTTATTCATCAGGCATCTAGATACACCATTATAGCTGATACTTTGTATAGAAAGGGTTTCGATGGAACTCTTCTCTGATGTTTGGATTAGAGTGAAGCACACCTTGCTTTAAAAGAAGTCCATGATGGAATCTGTGGGACTCACCAAAGCAGTCCACCATTGTCAAAGAAATTGTTGAGAATAGGTTATTATTGGCCAACTATAGAAAAGGATGCTTACAAGTATGTGCAGAAGTGTAAACAATGCCAAATTCATGGAGATCTCATTCATGAACCAGCACAAGATCTTCAACCCATTACATCACCATGGTCATTTTCACAATGGGGATTAGATCTAGTGGGTAAAATCAACCCTACTTCTTCCAATGGGCACAAGTTTATCTTGACAGCCATTGAGTACTTTACCAAATTGGTTGAGGTAATTCCTCTAACATCCAATACCGAAAAGCAGATATCAAAATTCATGCTCAAATACATTATATTTAGATACGGAGTTCCAATGTGCTTTGTTACAGATAATGGACATCCATTTAAAAACCAGGAAGTGAAAGAGTTGTGTGACAAATTTCACATACAATAGAGATTTGCCACACCATATTATCCAAAAATTAATGGACAAGCAGAGGCTACAAATAAAACAATATTGAAAATTCTTAAGAAATTTGTCACTGACACAGGATGGGTCTGACATCTCCAGTTGAATCTTGCTCTTTGGGCTTACAAAATAGGAGTATGCACACCTATAGGAGCAACACCATATTCCTTGGTCTATGGTACAGAAGCGAGACTCCCCATTGAAATAGAAATACCATCTCTAAGAGTCTCCTTACAAAACATCATATCAGAGGAAGACTACAGGGTAGCAAGGTTACAAGAACTCGAAACCCTTGATGAAAAAAGACAAGAAACATTCAACCATCTACAAGGATATCAAAACAGACTGAGACAAAGTTATAATAAACGGGTCCACCAACAAAATTTTCAAGTAGGAGATCTAGTACTTAAAGAGAATCAAAGGAACCTAGTGGAATGAGAAAGGCCAGGGAAATTCGAACCTAACTAGCTAGGTCCTTTCATTATAACAAGGGTTATAGGCAATGGAGCATATAATTTGGCTACCATGGAGGGGGATCCACTATCTGACCCTATGAACAACATGCATCTTAAGCGATATTATACCTAAGGGTTGTGTAGTTTAGGTTTTACTTTCTACATTGCATATCATATCATTTAAAACATCTGCATTACATTTGTTTCTTTTTTTAAATGCATCACATTCTCAAAAATGTCCGCAATTACATATAGCATCATCAATAAAACAAGGCAACTGTTCAAGTTTATCATCTGTTTGTATTCAAGAGAAGTAAGGGTCATCTCCTTTCTTAGATATTCGAACATGAAATCTTTGAGGTCCTAAGGTCACTCATTTTCAACATTACCTTGTGATGATGCTTTACTTATGGTTGGGTAGTGATTTCACTATTTGAGACTTGTTAACCCAAAATCTATCAATTGCTATATCTTAAACATATTAAGAAAATCTCTAATTCACTCGAGACACTTGTTGATCATATGACTAGTGAAAAATCTAAAATTCTACTTCAGCACCGCTATAATTGTCACACCCAAGTAGGTTTCATTACTTACAAGTCAAGGCAAGAAAATAAAAATAAAAAGAGCTATGCCAAATTCATCTCAAGGCAAAAGATCAATGATATATAACTGAAATATCACGCATACAAATACGATAAAAAGCTTGACTATGTGAACATGCAAGTAACTCCATTAGGGCTATGGATGCCTACTGGCAATGGAGCAATATTTGAGAAATTACAGTCTATAACCTCATCGAAGCTCTCAAGGCTTGCTGGCAGTGAGACTCTATTCGGGATGCTTTTGAAGTTAGGATAATTCATGCAGCTAGTCATATAGGATGCTAAGGATCTTTAGTGAACACAAGAGTAAGAATTAACTCATTTGCACACACATGGGCAAAAGAAGATCAAAGTTTCAAGAACCAATGGGGAAGTTTTCCGCATCTCCATTTGTAAATCCTAGTCACTAAGTGTGTTGATTTGAATGTTCCAAGGAACCTTAGGGATCGATTGACCACTTATCTATGAAATGTTTTGCACCTCTATTTCAATTGATGTATTACAAATGTTAAAACAAATAAAGTCAACCTTGTTTGAATAGGAAATACATCTTCATCATGCATATTGCATTAACATAGGTCATACCAAAAATTCATTTGTCCCCACATATATTTTGCAGATCATCATGTCATATAGATCTTCACACTAGGGGCATAACTAAAAAAATCCAAAAAAAAATTGAAAAACTCAAAATCAAAAAAAAAAAAAAAAAATTTGAAAAACTTCAAATCCAAAAACATTTAAAAACTCAAAATCCAAAAAACATTGAAAAACTCAAAATCCAAAAAAAAACAGTGAAAAACATAAAATTCAAAAACAATGAAAAACTCAAAATCCAAAAAGAAACAGTGAAAAACATAAAATTCAAAAACAATGAAAAACTCAAAATTTAAAAACACTGAAAAACTCAAAATCCAAAAATAGTGAAAAACTTAAAATCCAAAAACATTGAAAACATCCATAAAACGTCCTAAAAAAATCAACCAAAAACATTTAAATAATGTCCTAAAAAAAATCAATCAAAAACATTCAAATGTCGATCTACATAATGCAAAAATATCGAAAAGGCTCTTGGAAAAGAACTAAAAATCGAAAATCAATCAATTAGAAAAATTTGCAATAAAATGTCTTGTGAGAAACAAATACCCTAACAGATATCCAGCAAACACTTCACACGAAGTTAACAAAGGATACGACTATCCAGTCAAACATTTGCAATCAACTGATCAAACTGTCTTATCAATCGTATTTTATCCATATCAAGTGATCATTATCTTGTCTTAAACAGAAGACGATACACTCAAAATCAAACAAGTCAGTCTTAAACGGGGTTTGCAACTTTCTAATATCAGACATTATCAACCATCACATCAAGCAACTGAGAACGAAGGCACAAGGTCAGTATAGCTACTGAATTTTGTCTGGGTCAGTCTTTATCTTTTATCATTTGGCAACAGATATTGTTCCTATGCTACTCAGGGATGTCCACAAGTGACTAGAGGAGCCATGATGGGCATTATCTTTTTCTTTGTTTGCTCCTTGTTTGCTATGTGTTTGTTTCTTCAATGAGATATCTTACATCTTGGTTCCTTATACCCTGATGTGCTAAGCTTCATTGTACAATAATAAGGATCAGTGATGAATATATATTGCACAATAAATAATGACACAGGTTCATGATTCATTCAATTTCATTTTCATCTCATTTGTTTATTGCTAGTTTGCCGATTCTTCTCTCATCATCTCTTTCTTAATCATTTTCTATCATCTAACATTGTTCTATTTCATTCTAAGGTTCATTCTCTCATATTCTATCTTGATATTATCTTCATATCACCCATTTCTATCTCTAACTATTCTTCTATCTTTTGTCTCACATTCATTTTTTTTCAAGAGATCATTCATATCTTTAATGCACAAACAATCTCTCAAGGGGGCATTACACCCTAAGTATTATCGGGGCATATAGGGGCAAAAAAATTTCGTTTTCTTTGAAACAACATCATTCTGACATTGTCTCAAAGAGGGGCAAATGTAGACATCTAAAAATGTCTCATTGATCATGTACTAATTATTCCTCTAATTGATTAAATAATTCTTTAATTCTTTAATTAAGTTAATTAATCTTATTCTCCTATTTCATATTTCCTCATCATCTTACTAATTATTCTATTTCTTATTTTATCATCATTTAATCATTTTAACCATTTTCTAAATGTTAATTAAATATTTATTATTTAATTAATTATGGTTAATTCCCCAATTTAAATAATCTTTATTATTTAAATTAATTAATTCTCAATTTCTATTTCCTATTCTATCATCATTTAATCATTTTAACCATTTTCTAAATATTAATCAAATATTTATTATTTAATTAATTCCCCAATTTAAATAATCTTTATTATTTAAATAAATTAATCCTCATCATTTAACAATTCAACCCTCTTCTAAATATTAATTAAATGTTTATTATTTAATTAATTATAATTTAATCCTTTTAACTTAAAATATCTTTATTATTTAATTAAATTCCATTTCTACATAATTAAATAGTTTCTTTATATTATTTAATTAACTAATTAATTCTTCCATTTCCAAATCCCAAAATTCTAATTTCATTTAATTTAATATTTTTCTAATTTCTTCCAAATTCAAATACATGTGCATGATTTCAAAAACCAAATTGAAAATCAAAGTCAATTTTTAAATATATTCAAATACTAAATTCAATTATTTGAATAAATATCATGCAAAGATTAAATTGAAAATCTAAGTCTAAATGCAAGCACATGCTAAATTAATTAATTAATTAAATCATTTATCTCTTCGACTTCTATTTCCATCTTTTAGTTAGCTTTTTCTAAATTAAGCTTTCTTCATCCTCTTTATTTCCTCCAATCATTCTTTTTCTTCCTTCACTTAGCTTTTTCTCAATCAGTTGACTCAATTAATCTATTCAATCTACTCTGTTTCACTCCTACAATCAGCAGTTCAACTATCCATTTTCATGTGAGCTCACTTGATTTCCACCTCTTGATCAATCTGTTCCACCTTTCAATCAATCTCATCCAAAAATCTATAAATTGAGCATTCAATCTCCATTTTCAAAAATCATGAACTTTGAATCTTTGTGTCACTTGCAGGTTACCAGTGCAATATTTGAGAGCCATTGTACTATAGAGAAGATAAGAGAAATGGAAGCAATATGAAATCTTAGAATAGGGAGTTTGATTTGAATTATTTTAATTCCTATTTGTTTGATATTGCATTATTTCATTGTCTTGTTTGTTAGATTCTTTGATTAGATAGGGATTCACGATTTCCCTTTGATTCTAATTGATACATTGTTATTAAGATGAATTTTACATTCAACACAAATACAAAGCTTGAAAATGAAAATCCTACCCTGCAACACACTACTAAACCTCAATCCATCATTGGATTCATGGATTCAATCCATTAAACCTTCAAAGAATGCAAAAATTGACAAAAACAATGAAAAGTGCAGTTCAAAATCTTGTATTTTGATTATTGCTTCCAAATCTAAGTACACCAACCTTGGTAAATGTGCAAGAGAGGGTTTATATAGCCTTCCCATGTGTGGATTCCTCCCATGGAATTGAGAAAGCCCTAGCTTCAATGTTGAACCAATTTCAGGACAAAAATTATCATGACAACAAAAGTTGTCATGACAACTTTTTGCAACTTTGTGTTTTTTACATTTTTTATCTCTCCAACCTAAGAGACCTATTCCTAGTCATCACATATGACATTTCAAACATGCCTAAGACCTATTTGACCCTCTCTAATGCTCTTGCCAACATTTGACACTTTTGACCAACAAAAAGGCCAAAAAAACTACTCAAACACACTATTTACACAAAAATGCAAACCTAGGTAAAATGAACTCGACCTAGGCCTACATTGACAAATTACACACTCTTGGACCCTCCTAGAGTCCTTATTCACTACTGACTTGGCTAGGGTCATTACAAGCCAAAATTTGTAAAAACAAGAAAACTAGGACCTAGGTGCTCCTGCACCATTCTCCCTAACAAAAAGAGATCATGGCACCTCTTGAGGAATCAGTGTTGGATAAATTCCAAGCTTCTAGATTTCTAACTCCATCACCCATGTAGCCTCAACATCATCCATACCCTTCCATTTAATGAGGTGCTCCCAATAGGCTTGATGCCTAGTCTTCTTGGCAATTCTTGAACTTAACACCTTCTCGGCCTTAGGATTAGGCTTGGCTGGTAACTGAAGGTTGTGCACATCATCTAAAACCTTTGAGTGATTTCATTCTGCACCTTGGACTGGCCCCTTGCATGCAACCAAGTCTGCTATGTTAAAAACCAGTGACAAACCAATGTCACTAGGTAGATCCACCTTGTATGCATTTTCACCATACATAGCTAGAATGGCACATGGACCTATCCTCCTCATCTACAACTTGTTTGGCACTCCTTTCTATAGCCTTTCTTTGTTCAAGTGCACCATTACAAGATCTCCCACTTGAAATTGTAGATTTCTCCTCTTTTCATCAACTTTTTGTTTGATTTTGCTTATGTTCTCCTTCAAAGCTTGCCTAACTGATTCATGGACCTCCTTCATGGACTGAACAAAGTCCTTTGCATATCCACTTCTAATTGTTGCACTTCCTAAATCCCTCAACTCAAAAATGCCTCTTGGGTGCACACCATAGACTACTTTAAAAGGGCTTTTACCGGTAGTCCTATTTATAGTGTCATTGTATGCATATTCAGATTAAGCAAGTACTTGATCCCATGTCTTCCCATACTCCTTGGTAAGGCACTTGAATAAGTTTCCCAAACTTCTATTCACCACCTCGGTCTGCCCATCTGTTTGAGGATGGTAGGCTAATCCAAAAGAGAGGTTTCTGCCAAGCTTTTGCCATAATGTTTTCCAAAAATGACTCATAAATTTGGAGTCCCTATCTGAAACTATACTTAATGGTAAACCATGTATCCTTACTATTTCCTTAAAGAACAATTGAGCTATGTGGCATGCATCATGAGTGGTCTTATAGGGCACAAAGTGAGCCATTTTGGTAAATCTATCCACAATGACATAAATGTTGTCATATCCCTGCTTTGTCTTTAACAAACCTACCACAAAGTTCATGCTTATGCATTCCCAAGGTCTACTTGGGATAGGAAGAGGTTGATACAAACCGGCATTTGTTGAAGTACCCTTGGCTTTTTGGCAAGCTATGCAAGTCTCCACATACCTCTTCACATCTTTATTCATCCTTGGCCAATAATAGAATCTCTAAACCAACTCTTGAGTCTTATTGACTCCAAAATGACCACTAAGGCTGCCATTGTGTTTCTCTTGTATAATATTTTCCCTCATTGAGCCTTTAGGCACACAAAGTTGTCCACCTTTGAACAATAGACCATTTTGTAAAGTGAAATCTGAGTATTCACTATGGAAATGATTTTGATACTCCTTGCATACTTGGTAGGCACTTGAGAAGTCTTCATCCTCTGCATACAAATCTTTAAAACTATCCACACCTATGATTCTGAACTGGATTTCTTGAACTGTCAAGAGCCTCCTACTTAGTGCATCAACTACCCGATTTTTCTGCCCTTTCTTGTCACTAATACATTTGGACTAGATTTTCGAAAGAGGTTTCTGATGGAGAAGGTATATTGTGACCAAATTTGATTTTTTTTATTGAAAAAATGTCCGAATTCATCAGAATTCCAACGACAATTTTCCATTTGGTTTCAATGAAGAGGCATTAGTAATGAAAATTGCTTTTTTTTCAAAAAAGTGCTTGAGTTCGTTGTAATTCCGACAATAATGGCCATTACTTAAAAAAGAAGAAGAGGGCAAGTCATTTGTGCATTGCAATCCTGTGTAGGCATCTGTAGTGACTTCAACCCCCAACAAGATCAAACCCCTGTCGAAGGCATTTGTGCATTGCTTGCAATCCCATGCAGGAGGTAGATTCTTCACCTTAATTTCATGTTGCAAAAAATTACACCATTCAAGAGATTCTACAACTTTTTCTTTTATACATGCTAGCTATGCCTACATTCTTGTGGGATATTGACCGATTGTGGAAGCAACTATTGGAGTATGAGAGATTCCTTTTTTATGAAAAAGATGTTAGGAAATGAGACATGTTGTGGTTAATTGCCCAAGTTTTAGATGAAAATTGGTCAATCTTGTATTCATATTGATTATCCAATCTCAGGCCAGATGGCTCCTAGTCAAAGGTGTGGTTTCCTGAATGCGTAATCCCTACAGGAATCCACTCCTCATAAAACCATAGAACTGTGATTGAGGAGTGAGCATTCAATTTTGTCAGAGCAATCCCTTCCTCCTATATACATGTTGATTGATCATTATTGTATGAGCTAATATATAGGGCGGTGTCTGCCTCTGGTGTTACTACTTATCAAATTGCCATTAATTTCATATCCAAAGTCATACTATATTCTAGTCAGTTAGTATTACCGAATCATGCAGTCCATACACACAAAGAAGTCGGTATGAACAGTCTAGTCGGTTACTGAAGAAAACAGTCATAGAACACAGTATTCATCAAGCTGTTTACCGAGTAAAGTTTCATGGCTACCGAGTGGTAAGGTTAACTCACCCAGTTGATATTCATTGAGTGAAATGTTTTACCAGATACATTGAACCTGGACATGCACATGAAAATGTGTTACAAGATCGAGGCACATCTAACCATTTTTGCATTGGGAATTGCATTAGGAGATTGTGTATGATTACAAGGCCAATCTAACCTATGAGATATTTTGTTTAGCTATTCATTCGAAGAATCTTTTTGTAAGATCAAAGAAATGAATCAGATCACCGCTGTAAGAGATCTATATATAGCATGATTCTAGGGTTAGACATGATATGATATGAGATGCAATGAGATAGCAGTGTGTATGCATGAAGGAAGACTGTTACAGTGACACAAAGAGGTCACTGAGAAGGTTATCAGTGAACAGTCGAAGAACAGAGTAAACGAAAGGGTTTACCAAGTTTCATTATGGGTTACCGAGGTATGCTACAAGCTAGGTAATCTTATTCAGAGCACATAGAATCTGCTTTAGCATTTCAGATGTAAAGTTGTAGATATTTGTAATGATTATATTGTAATATTTTGAAGTTGTAAGAGAAACCTTTAACAGGGTAAAAGACTCTAACCAAGTCTATAAATTGTAAATCCTTTAACCAAGTGCTACACTTATATAGTGTTGTAAAAATCCTTTAGTAAGGTAGATCTAACTGATCTTAATACTCCTAACAAGGTAAGCTATCAGAAATAGCTAAATGTAGCTCTAACCGAGCATTCTTTATTATTGCAGTAGTGAAGTTGTGGGTGCCATCCCCACCGTAGTTTTTCTCTCTAACCAAGAGTTTTTGCATGACCAAAATATATGTGTTACGAAGTGAATCATGTATGATTGTTATCTGTTGATTATAGTTTTATTTTATGTTACTGCACTATTCTATTTATGCATAACAATAAGGTTATTATCAAGGAAAAGTTTTGGAGTACTGATTCACCCCTCCCCTCTCAGTACATTATCTTTCTATATGAGGCCTAACAATTGGTATCAAAGCTTAAATCTTGGAAAAGGGTTTAACTACCTAAAGAGAAAGATCTTAGCAATGGAAGGCTACAAACAATCTCGGAGGATTGTGCATCTTCAAGAAGAGCTAGATAATGCAAATCAAGTGATTGCAGACATGCAGAGGCAAATGCAAAAATCTCTGAAAGTAAGGAGAAGATTATCTGATGACTTGCAAGATTCTCAAGAGCTAGTGGAGCAAATCAAGATATCATCTGAGAATAGTATATCTAAAGAGACTGAAGAAATGATTGGAATGTTGAAAGAAAAGAACAAAGCATTGGTTGATCAACTAAAAGCAATGAAAAGAGAACATGAACATTTCAGTACACAAATGACTGAAAATCTAGATGCATTAAGGATAGCTGAGGATAAAGCAAGAGATCTACAAAGAGAGAAACAACAAATTGAAGCTCTAGTATATGATAAGGATGATGAAATCATAAGGTTAACTGGTATTCAACAAAATATGATAGATCAACTAGGTTATGCACATCATGAAGCAATTCTAAAGAATGATGAAAATCAATCATTGAAGCTTGAAGTATCAAGGTTGACTGGTGAACTTGAAACAGAAAAGAAATCCAAAGAATCATTGGAGAAAAGTTATGAAGCATCAAAGATGTTGGATGAGCAACTAAATACAAGAAGACTCTACAAAGATGGAGGACTCGGTTACAAAGGAAAAGACTCTACCGAGAAAGGAATTCATACTACCGAGAGAGGAGAATCATCAAAACAAGCTGGAAAAAGGAATAACATCAAAAGGAAGAAGCCTATTTGCTACTACTGTGGAAATTAAGGTCATACTGCCAACATATGCCAGATCAGAAAAGGTAAGCAACCGAATATCTCTAAGTCCAATGGATATTGTTATAATTGCAATAAATATGGTCACATACCTAATCAATGTAGGACAAAGTCTGTTAACAACCATCAAGAGGCAAAATTCAAAGGGTTTTGTAAAAATTGCAATAGATATGGACATAGTACCGATAAGTGTTGGTTTAAGCAAAAGAACTACATGAAGTATCCACACTGTGCAAACATTGGAGGTTACCAAACTCACACACATCCTTACCGACAATATGCAGCAGTACCATGGGATTACAATACAAGGATATGGTGCGAATGTTGTGGAAGATATGGACATATAAGTGCCAACTGTTTTATAAGGTTTGGAATGAACAACCGAAGATCATGGAGAAATCCCGGTATGGCATGTTTTCATTGTCACAAAGCTGGACATTTAGCTAGAGATTGCAAAGATCAACCGAGAAGAGACACTGAGGAGATAAAAGAAAAATTCAAGATGATTTGGAAAAAGAAAGAAATTATGTCTAATGAAGAAAGCACCTTACCTACTGAGTTAGGTGCACCTATTTCAAATTAGTCAAGAAAAGGTATGAAGGGACTGCATTCTTTAAAAGTTAAATCATAATAGTTCCTATTTTATTATGAACAGAATTCAAAATCTGCATAGTTAAGATGCAATTAGTCAGTTTGCATACTATACAGGAAAACTGTCAAGTCGGTTAATAAAGCAAAGTTGGGTACTCGATGAAAAAAGAAAATGGAGTAAATCGGTAAAAGGTGAACCGAGTGCATTTAATATCTTGACCTAACTTGCATGGAGCCCGATAAGGTATTTTTGAATACTTAAAAGTGTTTTCGCGGTCATTATCATTCACCCAAGTTTTTGAGAAGCAGAGCAGAGTGAATCAAAGCGATCAAACTTCATTCAGAGTGAATTTTGAGGTATTTACATCAATCTATTCACACTGTTTAGCTGGTTTCCGATCTAGTCAAATTGCTAGTGTCTACCGCGTGTGAAGAGTAAGTCACTTGTAAACCCTAAGGATAACCTGTCAAATTTTACTCGAGATCTACCATGGTGCCCAAGATCCAAGACCCTGTAGTTGTCCAAAATGTGGAGAAGCCATCTCTAAAGTATTCCCTAACTCCTAAAGTCGCCTCAGAACCGGATGATAAAACTGCATTTTCACTCATCCCGGATCGAGTCTTATTGGTAGAAGATGTCAGATTCTTTACCAAGTGCCGTGTTGAGGAACTCGGTCATGTAGAGATTAGTGACACATATGATGAACTATGCACTGACAGCAAGCTGGATAGTAAATTTGAACATATCAAAATCAAGGGATTAACTAAAGCCCTAGTCTATCCTCATGTGTTCAAACCCCAATGGGTTAAGTTTTTATTGAGCAGAGTACATGATGATTTCATGTGGCTACAAGAGAAACCATTCAAGATCACGAAGGAAGTCATTCACCTGATCACCGAATATCCCATCTACGATCATGCTCGTGCACAGAAAATGATATCACAAAAGGAGCTAATCAGTCTAATCGGAGTAGAATCCGATTACCAAGGACTGAAATTAAATAATGTCACTGATGCTGAACTAAAATTTGCAATCAGAGTTATTGGTTACTGTTTCTTCCAATCCGCAAGAGAAAATAGTGTACCATGTGCTGCAGTGGACCTGGCCTACAAAATAGTAAAGAAGGGAATGAAAGTAGACTTATGTGAAGTGCTACTAAAGAACTTATTTGAGAACCTGAACACAATAAGGAAGCCGAAGAAGAACAACTCGGAAAACACACTAAAGTTCGGTTCACTACTTGTATGTATGTTTTTCTATTTTGAGAAGTTCTTTCCCTCAGTCGGTAAAGTAGTATGGGAGCTACACTAACCTATCACCCATTAGATCAATGATTACATCAAGAAGTTAGGAGATAACTTTAATGATATCATGGATGATTATTTTAGCAAATTCCAAGAGAAAATGCACAATAGGTACAGGATCCCACCATAGCTGGTCGAAAAATACAAGGACAATATATGTTTTGAAGTCGACACTGATTATTGCTATGTAAATGTTGTTGAACCGAGGATTCAATCATTGTAACCAATGGGTTATGAAATTGATTATGATATCACACAACAACAAATTGATGTCTATCTATCATTGCCAAGACATGCAACTGAACTAAGATATGGAACCTATGAAGAGGTGAAGGAGAAAGTAAAAATGAGCATTGTAGTTCCTAAGGCTACAAGAAAAGCTACAAAGATGATAAAATCTTTATCTGAGAAATTCGGAGAAGAATCCTCATCTACACCTGTCAAAGGAAATCTTGCCATTACCGAGGAAGAATCAGAAGCACAGGAGGCTGCAATAACATTGAGCACAGAGTTGTCAAAGGGAAAAGTTCTAAAAAGAAAGAAATAGGACATCTCAAAGGCCCTGCCGACTCCACCAACAAAGAGACCCAACACCAGAGCATCAGCTGCATCATCGAGCAAGAAGCAAAAGACTATTTTCGCTCCTAAGGTAACTAAGACTTACAAGAAATCTACTCAGAGACTCATTTTGGCAAAAGAGTCAAGTGATATAGATTTTGATGATGCAAACAAATTCTAGATTGTGAAGAGAAAAAAGGTAAACATTCACAGTGTTGAAAACTTTTGTGCCAATCTTAAAGAATACGGAGGATTTGCAGGATTTAGATATGTTAAGTATGAGACTAGGAATAATGATGAGAAATGATAGATTGAAGAAGCTGTCATATGTACACTTCTGAAGTTTCGATTAGCACCATTAGAACTAGCAAAGTCACTTCCGAGTGAACTCTACTCACATATTGATAACAGGTGGAAATATGCAATGGATTCAGAGAGACAAATAAGAGAAAGAAGTCTTGTCCATTTATTTCCTAACATGTCCATAGCTGAAATTAAGGAGCATCTGATCACATACAATTCAAAATTTCTTGTGAAACAAAGAGCCTTAAAATTGATGAATGGGCTATATATTGATGTGGAGAATGAGACTAAGGCCAAGTGGCAGGAGATCTTAAAACAAAAGGATGTCGGTGAACAATCTCAAATTGAAATTGTTGATGTCACCGAGCAAGATCCAGATGTCACCGAGCAAGGTCCAGACCTAGTTGACACCATACAAATTGATGAAGATGTAATGGATGAAGCCGCACCGAAGCAAGAAATGATTGAAGGCACCACTTATGCAAAACTTGTGTCTAGTGAATCGGTCTTAGAACAAGTTCAGCCTTATCTGCCGGTGAAGCCACCAGTCCCAACTGAAGCTCCCAAGGACACTGAACAAGTTACCGAAGGTAACAAATCTGAAGCTACAATAGACACAACCAAAGATCAAACGTCTCAAGCACAGACAAGCACAACAAATATTACAGCTGAGACCCCTAGCACCGAGCCATCCAAAGACACTGCAACTGCTACAGGAACAGTCCAAAGTGTTGCATCTACCGAGCAACCTATCGAGGGACAACAAGCCTCACAAGCACTTGTCTTAGTGCCACAGACCAAGGGAAAAGAGAAGAAGGTGAGAAAGCATGGTTTTAAATTTGACTTATCTAAACTGATTGTGTTGCCCAATGTCGACATTTCCAAATTAAAAGGGCAAGCACTCACTGAATTCGGTGAACTATGCAAAGCAAAGGCCGAACAAGAGAAGAAACTGGTCATACAGAAAAAGAACAAGGTACTTAAAAAGGTTAGGACACTGCTCACAGAAATGCTACCATCAACAATATTGTCAACCGATGCAGCCATCCATATTCAGTTGGATGAACTCCTTAATCAGATTGAAACATTTGGAGTTGATGCATCTAAGTACATAAGCAAGCTCAAGGCTAAAGAGCTCACAACAAAAATGATAGAGGAAGTCCAAAAATCAATTGCTGTTGGCAAGGTAAAACTTGTCAAATTCATTGCTGAGTTGTCCCCTCAACTCAAGCATATTCTTTATTTATTCCAGAAATTATGTACATTTTCTTTATTTATTAAAGACATCAAAAATAAAACTGATGCAATTGAGAAAGAGATCACCGATCTCTCATCCAAGTTGACCACTGAGTCTAATTCAGTTCATAATTTTTACAAAAAGCTACAACAGCTCATGGCTCAACAGTTAGAACTGAGGAATGAAGAGCATAAAATTAGGATGGATATAATGACCCTTCAAACATTATTCCTTCCTCATCTCTCATCAGTCCAAGAGCAGCTCAACTGAGCTACAAGCTTATCAACTACACAAGAGGGAAGCACTCTTGATGGCTTGATATCACTCTTATCTGATATTCAAGCACATAACTCATTAATAGAAAGTCTCAAGGACTCACTCTTAGTCGCCATCACTGACACCCGGACCAAGTATAAGACTATTTTTTATCAGTTGCCACCTTCGAATGCAAATTAAGTTTTTAATGTTTGTCAAAAAGGGGGAGTAATATTATGTTACTACATAGAGGAAAGCCCCGCAAAGGGGGAGTAATTCTACACTTGGAGAGTAGTATAGTTTTGATAACACAATTTTGAGTATTGTATACAAGGGGAGTATACCGAGTAGAATATACAGAGCATTCAGAGCACACAAGTATAGAACAAAACCGAACATTCAAAATTTAGAGTTATGTACAGGATAATGATAAGGGGAGTATATCTGCATATACTATTGACTATAGTACATATTGTCAAGTATAGTCATTTTGTCAATTATATAGTTTTTTTGAGTTATGACTTTGTAAGTAGTTTTTGTCAAACATCTCAACTAATGTCAAAAGGGGAGATTGTTACTACTTATCTAATTGCCATTAGTTTCATATCCAAAGTCATACTATATTCTAGTCGGTTAGTATTACTGAATCATGCAGTCGGTACACACAGAGAAGTCGGTATGAACAGTCTAGTCGGTTACTGAAGAAAGTAGTCACAGAACATAGTATTCACTGAGTTGTTTACCGAGTAAAGTTTCATGGCTACCGAGTGGTAAAGTTAACTCACCGAGTTGATATTCACCAAGTGAAATATTTTACTAGATACATTGAACCTGGACATGCACATGAAAATGTGTTACAAGATCGAGGCACATCTAACTGTTTTGCATTGGGAATTGCATTAGGAGATTTTGTATGATTACAAGGCCAATCTAACCTATGAGATATTTTGTTTAGCTATTCATTCGAAGAATCTTTTTGTAAGATCGAAGCAATGAATCAGATCACCGCTGTAAGAGATCTATATATAGCATGATTCTAGGGTTAGACATGATATGATATGAGATGCAATGAGATAGCAGTGTGTATGCATGAAGGAAGACTATTATAGAGACACAAAGAGGTCACCAAGAAGGTTATCAGTGAACAGTCAAAGAACAGAGTAAACGAAAGGGTTTATCGAGTTTCATTATGGGTTACCGAGGTATGCTACAAGCTAGGTAATCTTATTCAGAGCACATAGAATTTGCTTTAGCATTTCAAATGTAAAGTTGCAGATATTTGTAATGATTATATTGTAATATTTTGAAGTTGTAAGAGAAACCTTTAACAGGGTAAAAGACTCTAACCAAGTCTATAAATTGTAAATCCTTTAACTAGGTGCTACACTTATATAGTGTTGTAAAAATCCTTTAGTAAGGTAGATCTAACTAATCTTAATACTCCTAACAGGGTAAGCTATTAGAAATAGCTATATGTAGCTCTAACCGAGCATTCTTTATTATTGCAGTAGTGAAGTTGTGGGTACCATCCCCACCACAGTTTTTCTCTCTAACCAAGAGTTTCTGTGTGACCAAAATATATGTGTTATGGAGTGAATCATGTATGATTGTTATCTATTGATTATAGTTTTATTTTATGTTACTGCACTATTCTGTTTATGCATAACAGTAAGGTTATTATCAAGGAAAATTTTTGGAGTACTGATTCACCCCTCCCCTCTCAGTACATTAGCTTTCTATATTGGGCCTAACATCTAGCTGCTGAATTGATGGAGATCAAACCAATGCACAAGAAAACAATGGGAATGAATATTATTCAAGTGATTTGCAACCTTCATTCAGTGTTGTTCGGGCAAGCCTTTCTTTCTCTTGCCAGCCAGCCTAACACACCCGACCCGGAAGCCCTAGGGAGATACAATTGTGTTCGTTTTAGCACAATCCTAACCTAGAAGGGGTGGACTGAAAATCTCCAACCACACAACTTATCACTTTGTAATTAACATACAGTATAAAGCTAGTCTATATGACCCCCAAACCATTTTCTTACTATCTCAGGTTACCCTAGTTTAGGATATTGGCAGTTTTTACTAAATATTCTCTATTTTAGGGTATTGGCAACTATCTCTCCTTTTGCATAGTTTTAGGTGGCATACAAAGTCATTGCCTTCTTTGGTTTCCTTGCGACCTCAACCTCAATGATCATCTTTTGCAAACTTAATTTCTTAAATACTCTCTTCTTTATCCTTTCAAAGTTGAATTGTAGCCACTTAAGAACATCTAGATTCTCATCACTTTGGATGGATGGGTTCATGGTAGTTTCAACCTACTTTGGCCTTTGTTCTTCATCTTGTTTCTTGTGCACCTAAGTTTAAAATTATGGAGGAGTCATCTTGGGGGTGTGGGCCTACATAGATCCTCTTTTTCTTGTTCTCCATGCTTCTTTGACTCCATATTCTAAGTTCCTTCTGACTTATATTTCATTTTCATGAGTCAACTTATAGTTCTTAATTTAGTTATAGGCTAGTATCTTGTGTGTTGATTGTACCTCTTAGTTTGATAAGGTTTTGGGTGGAATTTAATCTCTAATTTTGAGGAAAAAGTTTCCCTATAAATGTAATTTCAAAATTCATTTTGAGGGTCTAATAATTGATTATTTAAGGTCCAAGTTTAGTAGCACTCATTAGTGTGTTTTCTTTCAAAAGACATTTAGCAATAGGCTATAGATTGAATACTTGTGTTTTGCTAGTATATTTTGAAGAATTAATGGAAATGAAGTTCATAGTTTGCAATGGTATTGGTAGTCTTTTTTGATTGATTGGTATTCTTTTATTTCTTTCATTTTCCTTAGTCCTGAATTAATATTTACATTTATGAAACATCTTTCGTGGTGATTGACGTTAATAAGGAACTTGTGAATGAATAGTAGTAGTTGTTCTAGAGCTTTCCTTGGTCTCATTTTCATGTTAGAATTGGAAATTTTGGCATGATAAATTATTTACATAAAAGGTTATTTCTAGATTTTGTTGATAATATGGATTTAGGTAATACTGATGATTCATTTTCTCGTAGCCTTGTTCTATCTTTTGCAATTTATTTTAACCTTTTAGCTTAGGCAGATTGAGAAATCGATATTTCAACTTGATTAGTGACATTTCCCCCTTGAACAACTTGATTAGGAAATGATAAATTCTAAAGGTAAGCTAACTTAACTCAAGGGAATGAGATGGTATCCTACCATGAAATATGATTGTTCTAAGCAAAATACTACCTAGTGATATGAAAGTTGATGCAAGATAGTAAGGACAACAAGGAAATTTATTTTGAACTTTGACAAGATTGAATCTTTGGGTGGAAGTTTGAATGGATTGATAGCGAAAAGGCATGCTAATGCAGAGAATCCAATAAACTCAACCAACAAGGGAGATATTTCTCCCAACTCACCTATTCAATTAGGTGTCAACCCTTCACTTACTCACAAGACCCCTCACAAGGCCACAAGTTACTCAAAAGGATTCAATACCCCAAAACATGCCCATACTCACCAACCCTCACCCAACCATTGAATCACACTCAAATAGGACAAATAAATATGTCTAAGTCACAATCCAACTCTCCAACATTCAATCACCACCAACACCCTCAATCCTTATTCACACAAATCCTCCTTCAACTGGGTCTTCTAATCCCCCTGGTACTCAACTCACAAAATGTACTAGATATCCAAAAACCATTGTACTTTCAGATACTCTTACAAGAACCACTCAACATATACCACCATGGGTATTTACCCTCCCAACCACCCAAAGGTCAAAGGAAGATTCACTACTACAACACTCAGTTTTTGTAATAGTATCAAGCACTTAGGATAGTCACTGCTTTTATGACATCAAGATCAGATCAATACTAGACTAGGTAATAATGGTACTGCCAACAATGTATTTCTCATCTCAAATAATAAAGAGAATATAGGGTTGCATCTATGAAGAAAAAAAATGTTGGAAAAGACTATTTCCACCTACTTGGCCACCAAAGTGGTTTTTGAGGTGTATTTAAAGCTTTTACTCCTTTTGTTGCATTTTCACTTGAAATATGGTTGAATTGGCTTTGTAAGCTCCTATATACTTGGTACATGTTCTAATCGAGTTAAAAGAGTCTCAAGACTACCCTATAGTCATGCTCTACCTTATCCAGCTACTCAATTAGCTTCCCAAACTTATAGGACATATGGTTTTATTCCTTACTTTGAGTTGAAATTGTCTTGGGTTAGATATAACTAAAATAAGCCATTCCTTCAACTACTTCAAAAATCATCAAAAAGACTTCATACTACTATCTACATGTGTTTCTATCCTTAAGAAGTCTAATTTATGCAAGTGAAAAAAAACCTAAGAGGTCATAGCTACTCCTTTTCACTTGGTAATATTCATGGTTTTTCTTTGTCTATTTAACTTCATTCCTTGCATCTTACCCACTATCTTGTAGCATACTTTGTTTTCTTTTTTAGTGAATTGCATTTAGTGGACTGTTGTGCATCTTTAAAATCATTTGACAACTTCAGGAAATGGTTTTCCTTCTTTATTACTTGACTATATCATTTAATATGCATGGATGGTATTATCATTTAATTTTCAAGATGGACCTTATATGGATGGTCCTTGCACCTTTTCAAATTGAACTTTCGCAAAAGTCCAAATTTCGAGACGAAATTCCTACTATTTGCGAATCCAACATTCATCTTTCAAATTTTAGGTCTAATTTCCATGAATAAGGGTTCCCAAGACCCTAGTCCTATAAAATGAGGCATGAGGAACATCATGAATAAGGGAATGAACCAAATTTATGGAAACATTGTCAAACCTAAGTACAATTAGG
This sequence comes from Cryptomeria japonica, assembly GCF_030272615.1. Taxonomy (NCBI): domain Eukaryota; kingdom Viridiplantae; phylum Streptophyta; class Pinopsida; order Cupressales; family Cupressaceae; genus Cryptomeria; species Cryptomeria japonica. Next base: position 680,606,696 of record NC_081410.1, on the reverse strand, counting down.
CATAAATAAGGCACAACCACTTAAATTGAGTCCAAACTTAGTGTATATTTTTAAAGAGATACAACTTATGATGCAATATTTAGCCCCCTCTTAGCAAGAGTATGAAATTATGCTCATTTACTCTTTGGAAAATATGGAGAAACCAAATATTCTTTCACCAAGATATTGAAGAGTCAAGATGACTACAAGTTTGGAAAGGTGGTAGCTCTCAAGACTTATGATATTGTCAATCTACAATATTGAGATAAAAGAGAAGTACAAAGTGAGTAATATGAGTAAAATTGGTAACACACATGGAGCATGCAAAACACAAAGTTATGACATTTAGAACTAGTAAGATTCATATATTCTTACTAGGAACCATATCAAAAAGACAAGGCATAGATCTAGGACTAGTAAGATCCTTATATAGTTACTAGGAGTCATGTCAGAGACACATACAAGCATGATACACAAGTTAGTAAGATCCTCTAATACTTAGTCATAGATCACATTCTAACAACAAATAGAGACCTAATTGTGAAAGTTTGAGGTCCATTGGGAAAAAAGTTGTCATATTGTCATGACAACTTTTGCATTTCTTGTAGAAACTTCTTAAAAATATGGTTGGAAAGTTAGTTTATGGTGGTTTGAGGTTGTAACACACTTGGATGGGAATAAATAGGCCTTTTGCATGCCATCAAAGAGTTTTTATTAATGAAATTGGGGTTTTATGTGCATTTTTTCATGCTATGTATCATATCATGCTTGATGATAGACCTTTTTTCATGCTATGTATCATATTAGGGAAGAATTTGGTGGGAAGACCAAGCGATTGGTATTTTGAAGTGGTTGATGATAGAGAGAGGGGTGAGGGGACCCTATGCAACCTTCAGAAGGGTTTGTCGATCAAAACCAAATGAAATAGATTAAATTTCTATGACTGTCCTAAGGGTATTGATTGTCACAGTCATAGTTTTACTACTGATATTGTTTTTGTTTTGATAGAGTTGTGTTTGTAAACCCAAGTGTGGACATGTAATGGAGTCATGAGATGTCTTAAGACTACATCAATAGTTAGCAACAACATAGTGTGTAGGCACCTAAAATATAAAAGGACTACATATTGGAAGGCACGTGTGATGATGCCATGAAAGGTCTGATATCCCTATGTATCGGACTGAGAAAACCAGTGAAAGACAAAAAAAATGCATTGAGAAGGCAAAAGGTTGAATTGCCTAATGTTTGTTGTTGAAGTGATGTGTGGGGACCCTACCAAGTCAAATACCTTGTTGTAGTTTCAAAGGGTGGAAAAAGAATAAGCATTTTATTTACTATCCTAATAGACCATCCATCATAACAATTATTACCAATATTGATGTGTGCGTTGCAAACAAAGTTCTAGAGGAGGTCTCTTTATATTGTAATACTGAGTGTTCATAGACCTTCTGTAGGGTCCTCCTAGCCTAGAGTTATGAGTTTGAAGCCTACATACATTGATTTGGCCTTGTGGCCATCAATGAGTGCTCACCCAATAGGACAAGTCTTGAGACTGACAATTTTGGAAGTGTGGCATTGTTGAGAGCCAACACTTATGTGTGAACCCAGTCTTCACATATTATGATTAGTTGCCATGATACTTGACCCCATCCTCATGGTGTTGGCTCAATTCATATTCGTGTGTTTTGTTGAAGAAACATGATGTGAGAAGTTTGATGCAGAGGCAAGGGTAGAACTCAGTATTTCATATTAGGACATCAACCACATTGATTAGGCAAGTCAGATAAGGTCTATCCAATGTTTAGGATACTGAATTCACATTAGACACTCATGGATTACCCCAATTAGACATTAGTCAACTTAATATATTATACAAGGATTGCATACCACAAAGCCATTAGATATGTTTTGAGATGAAAAAGAAGAGTTAAATGGTTTTGGTTCAATGATGATAATTTATATTTTCAAGTAATTTAATTTAGTATATTATACTGAAATGTGATTTCATAACTAACATTTCAACTTCTATATAACTAGTTCTATAGCCCAATTTTCTTGCCTATGAAGAAAGACCATGTCAGACAATATCAACAAACAAAAAAATAAGGAGACAATTGCTAGTTTGTGGTCTAACTTGAAAAGAAAAGGTGATGGAAAATGTTATTGTTCATGCAAAATTTGTAAGGGGTTAAAGACTAGAAGACTTCTAATCAAAACAATGAAGAAACATTGTAGGCTACATGGTCACATTGAAGGTGGACATGATTATCATCCATTGGTAGTTTTTTCATTATATCATTTTAACAATTTATATACGTAATAAATCATGTGATGATGAGATCGTGATCATGGTTTATTTTTGTTTATCAATTTTATATAGGTCGAGCACCCCGGAGCACATGGTATGGATCAACACAACTCGGAGAAAATGGTTTTCGAAGTGGATGAACATGGAGGTGTGAATATCGAAGCTAAAGATAATGATCCCATGGAAGATGATGATCATGAGCCAGAAAACATAATTGAAGATGATGGTACAAATACATTGATCTATGACACATTTAGTACTCACACAACTGATCATGATGATGAAGATGACCTTGATGTTGTTCATGATGTCCCTCTACTTAAGAAGGCATCTGAGGCCCTTTATGAAGGCTCGCAGACAACTCTTCTCTTTGTTGTATTGTTGTTGGTGAACTTGAAGGTTATGAATGGTTTATCTAACATAACAATGTCACGTATGTTAAGGTATGTCATATATGTCATAATAAATTGTGGATCATGTTGTACCATTAAAATTCTTTATATTAACAAATTATATTTTTTTGTTGTAGATTTATAGGTGAGTTTTTGTTACCACCATCAAATATTCTGCCTCACTCATAGCGAGAATTATCTGTCGTTATGAAAGATATTGGAATGGAGTATCAAGCAATAGATGCTTGTCCCAATGATCATATTATATATCACAAACAACATGAATTTCAAACTCAATGCCCTGAATGTCATATCATTAGATATCGAATAGATCAAATAACAAAAAGGGTGTCTCACAAGGTTCTTTGCTATATTCCCATTATTCCATGTATGCAACGATTATTCAAGTGCACTAGCTTGTCACAATTTATGGATTACCATGCATGCAATAGAAGTCGAGATGACATTATTTGAATGCCTGTGGATGGTTCAACATTTATGGACATAGAGGAAAAGTGGCCACACTTTAAAGAAGAACCTCGTAATCTTAGGCTTTCATTGGCAGTGGACGGTGTCAATCCATTTGGAGAGATGAGATCTATTTACTCAGTGTGGCCTATTTTTGTTATCAACAATAACATTACTCCATGGATGTCAATAAAGAGGGAGTACATAATGTTGGAAATGATTGTTCCATATATTTTATCATTTAAATATAGTCATCTAAATTTAATTACAAATATTGCAGTAAAATGGTCACAGTAATTATGTAATGTTTTTGTTCATTCGATTAGGTAAGTACCAAGTTAAAGATATGAATGTATATATCGAGCCTCTTATCGATGAGTTGTTGCAATTATGGAATGGTGTCACTATGTATGATGTCTCTAGACCAATAGGACAAAGACAATTTCAATTCCATGTGATGCTTCTATGGACAATACACGATGCCCCAGGGCTAACACATTTTTGTGGTATGTTATAGTGTTTAAGTTGTGCATGAACATTATAATTCAAAAAATTATCATATTTAATCCAATTATACATTATCTTGTAGGTCTTCAAACAAAGGGAAAATTTGCATGTCCTGTTTGTGGTCCAAAGATTAAATCTTGTCATTCAAAAAGTTTAGGAAACCAGGTGTTTGATGAGTATAGGCACTTTCTCCACAAAAATCATAAGTATCAAAATACTAAAAAACATATTTTCAATGGGAAAGAAGAGAATACATCAAAGCCACGAGGAATGAAACCTCACATGTGGAAGTTGGAATATAATAGAATTAATCATCAAGGTAATGTCATTCCATCTATTGGTTTGTCATAAAACATCTTTTCTATTTTGTTTTGTTTATTGATGATGTGATTGATAATCATGAAGGTCGTTAAGGCATAAATGACCACCTTCCTAAGGGACTAAAAAGTTATCCCCAAAAATTTAGTAGGCTGCCATACTACGAGCAGTTACAAATTGTTCATTTGTTTGATACTATGCATATTGGAAAGAATATAACAGAGACAGTATGGAAAATATTGGATGGAAGGTGTGACAAAGAAAAAAATATCAAAATATGTAGTGACATTCAGGATTTCAATCATGCAATGATAAATGTCATTCAATCAAATAGCCATGGAGACCAAATTAATATAAGTGAGCTTCCTTGGTTATTAACAGACCAGCAAAGCAATGCTATAAAAGAAGTCATACGAAAAATTTGATTTCCCATAGGATTTTCTATGAACATAAACAATCTCATATCAAAGAAAAGTGAATTTGGGCCAGGGATGAAAATGCATGATTGGCATACCTTCATTAAGGTAATTCATGTTCTTGTGTTTTTAGTATGTATTTAAGTACTGTGCGTATGTGTACTTTTCATTGTATTATGTTACAAAAAAATGAAAAGATAATTTTATAATTGTTGTAGTACGTTCTACCTCTATCTCTCCCAAACGACTTCAACAATAATGTCAAGCAAGTCATATATGATCTTGGAAAATACATGAGGTAAGTAGTGATATTTGTTTAGTTCGTTGTATAGATATTATGTTTGCTATTTGTTTTACTTGTTATGTAATATATTTTTTTGCGTCTTGAATATCTTGTAGGTGGTTGTCATGTAAAGAAATCCATAAAGACGATATAAAATATTGGAAGAGAAAAATTCCTCATTTATTGTGTGAAATGCAAAAGTGTCTACCTCCATCTTTTTTCAATGCACAAGAACACTACCTTATACACCAAGTTGAGGAGATTGAATTGTGTGGACCTGTACACACTAGGTCAATGTGGATGGTTGAGAGGCGCTTTAAATTTTTTAAGGCTTTGGTTCGACAAAGAGCACATCCTGAGGGTTCTATGGTGGAGGGATATATGGTATACCAGACTATGATGTACATTTCTGAATATCTTCCTAAGTTTGCAGCAAAGATCCATGTGGATCACATTTGGGATCCCAACCCCATTAACAAATTCGAAGGGGAGTACTTGATGGAGAAAGGTAGATTGAGGAAAGTGAGAGGTAATTATAAGATGTTATTGTAGTTAATTAATTCTTAATCTTCAAAATAAATCAATTTTAAGATATCTATTTATTTTTTGTACAGTTGGTCGAGAGTGGGATGCACTTCATTTGTATATTGCAAACAATCTTGATTGGATGACGGTATGGATTGAACGTTGTCAACATTCTGGATGCACGTTAACATGGGAAGGTGTGGCTTCATTGGTTAAAGAAGCTCATCGTAATGGAGATTCCAATGTTACACAAAGGGAAATTGATTTAGCATATGGTTTAAGAGATAAACAGGTACGTATAAATTTATTAATCACCCATATGTTTATAAACTCACAATGCAATAAATTTTACATGTTTGACATATCGCAGGTCAAACACCACAACGCTATGTGCTGCAATGGTCATAAATTTCGCATAAAAAAGTTGGATGACACGAAGAAAACTTGTGATTCTGGCATCATTGCATTCTTTGAGGTGACAAATATTTCATCGAGAAATGACATACATCCTCAACAGTCTCAAAATCGATACTATGGCATTTTGGATGATATACTTGAGTGTGACTTTAATTCCTTCAAATTAGTTTTGTTCGTCATCAAATGGTACATGCTACGATTGAATAAAAATGATCCAGATAGAACTGTTATTGAACATGATAATGGTTTTACAATGCTAAATACAAGGTCATTTGAACCAGTTGGGGATGAGCCCTATGTTCTTCCAAGCCAATGTGAGCAAGTATTTTACTCAGAGGTTCCACATAAACTGGGTTGGTCATTTGTTGTTAGACATGATCCAAGAGGAAGGCTGATAAAGTATAATGTGATGGAAGAAGAAGATACCGAAGAAGTAGAAGATGAAGTGGATGATGATCACGATCGACAGTTTCTCAATGATGATGATGATGAAGAAGAAGAATATGACAACGACGACAATGATGATGATGATGATGATGATGGTGGTGGTGGTGATGATGGTGATGGTGATGGTGATGGTGATGGTGATGGTGATGGTGATGGTGATGGTGATGGCTAAGATGTTGATGGTGATGATGATGATGGTGAAGACATTGATGATGATGATGATGATGATTATGATGATGATGATGATGATGACCTTGATGTTCATGATGATGAATGAAATGTATGAGGTATGTGATTAGTATATTATCTATTTAATATTGACTTCTTGATAGAATTTTTTTTACATAATTAATTCATTATGTTTTGAATTATAATGCCATTACATAATTAATTCATGATGCACCTTTTAATATGGAGATGGAGATAGGGAGAGTGACTATTTATGTGAAATTTTTATAACTATGTTTATTTATGGAAATTGGATTGTTTATTAGCTATGTGATGGATGTTGATTTAAAATACATATGTGATGGATCACATGTTTATGATGATGCATGTGACATTTTTTGAACTTTGTGTTTATTTATAGAATGTGGATTTTTTATTACCTATGTGATGGATGGTGATTTATGATACATATGTGATGGATTACATGTTTATGATGACACATATGTGATGCTAGTTGTGATGTTCAATTACATATATGATGACACATCATGTGATGCTTATGATGCTTATGATACGTATATATTTATTGTTTATCAACTTACAAATGTAGTAATGCTTATGATGCTCAATTGATGGTGTTGATTTTAGGTATAGTCCCTATGTGATGCTGTCACCCTTGGTGGGTACAAGTAGTTGACTACAGACATCATCAACCATTTAGTTGAGGATCCTGCATAGTCTACATAAAGTAAAGGTAAGGAATTAAAAAAATTACAATGATTTTGATGACAACATCTTTTTATTATTTAATACTCTTTTTGTCTACAAAGTTCATATTGTTCATGTTGTGTACTGTGTAATGTTTAGCTAACATAAGTAATTGAATTACATTGTATAGGACCCTAAACCCCTTTGATGAGGATCCTGCACAGTCTCATGGATGGGCAGGTATAACTAGTCAATACACCCTATAGAAATAATTTATTTTTTTAAAATTACTTGGAAAATAAACTTCCTCAGTTTTTCAAACCTCGACATTAGTAGCAAATCTAATATAGTTATCAACACTTGAGGCCCTAGTTGGACTTATTCCAATTTTAATCCCAAAATCAACTTTAGGGCTGACTTCTTCATCAACATTACCCTCATTTGCAAAATTTCTCTCAAATTACCAATTAACTCTCTCATTTCATGGAGTGTAGGTACCCCCAAATAGGTATTTGTCAGATCTGTCTTCGTCAAGTGAGGAAAATGCAAGAATAGAAAATGAAAGTGACACATGTAGTAGGTCTACAATAGGGAGATCAACAAGAGGTCAAAAGATTAGAAGAAAATTCAATAAACGCATGAAATTTTTCCTTGCTCAAGGGGGGTCATTTTCTTATGATGATGAGACCAAAGGTGACATTGAGGTGCCACTGAGGTACAAACATCTACAAAAACAATGGGTGCCCAAGGAACTTCCTCCAATAAACACCAATTTTTGTGTTAACGATAGGATATATCACATAGCACCCTCGTTGTTACATGGTTTAGGCTTATTTTCCATGGACGGCATAAAGGTCTGTTACATTAAAGTTGTTGAATTGATGGAGTTTATTGGACCTTTTTACAACTACAATAATTGGATGCAAATTGTTAAATATAAAAAAAAGTATGCTTAGGTATGCACTGTCAGCAAATTATATACAACAAAAAGATAATGATCAAAGTAAACGAGTGGTTGTATACATTGATGGTCGGCCAAAAGCAACAGGGAATATCATAGGTTTTATAAATAGTACGCAACCTGGGTCAACTAATAAACAACCCAATTGCATATTTGAGGCGCGTGAGGGAAATCGTGTATTTGTGTGTGCGATAAAATCAATAAGTGCAGGCGAAGAGCTTCTTATCGATTACAGTTTGAATCGTGTAGATACAAACAAAGTTAATATCATGGGGGTGGTATGTACTATATATCATTTAAATTAACAAACCTCCAATTAATGAATCCAATATACCAATTTATAATGAAGTTTTTTTGCTAAGTCTATTGGTTTAATTTCGCTAACATTTTTTATATTTTTTCTTTGTCATAGGGTGACATGGATCCATCACATATCGCAGACAGGGATGTAGGTTGCGACACTTCTACTGAGCAGGTAAACCTCATTGTAATTGTACAAATTAGATAGAAGCAAACTATTACATTATTGTGTTCTTTTTTTAGTGATTTATACTAATTTTGTAATTGCTAATGATATTCTTGACACAGACGGATGTTCGGGGAAAGGGAAAGGGAGTTACAGTACCTGAGCACCTCTCTAGGGATGTGGAATAATTAGGGTTAAGCGATGATGACCTTGAAGATTCCACACACCTTATGGAATTCTTAAAAAAGCGTCTTATAAAAATTGGTAAAGAGATCGTTTCTTTGGCACAAGTGAATCCTATTACTGATGAGATATGAGAGAGGGTGGAATTATTGATTCGGACAACAGAAAACTTGCAAGTAAGCAGTAATGAAAGCTTTAATTATAACAAAAGTTCAATAATGGTTTATATTTTATTCTCTTTTATGTCATTAACTAAAATATGTACGTATTATTTTTACAACAATTTATCTGCCCTCATAAAATTTGTTACCATGATCAGGGTGTTGCAGGGTCTTCAGGTGACGATTTTCTTGTATTATTGCTTGCTTGGCTTATCACTCTAAGTACCCAAAACACATCATACTTGATACTGTCAATTTTCAAAATAAAGGTTCATCCTTGTTTAAAATTCTTGCACTTTTCATATATTTAATGTTTGATATATTTAGTGTATTATCCTTTAGGTGTTGTCAATGTTCCTATGCAAATGTCGTCACCACCTCATCAGAGGTTACCCTCACTTGTATTGCCGACTTCAATGTCGGCAACACGTAGCATGTAGACATCCTCTACTGCACGTCATATTGGCCCACCCACTATTGGTAGATCCCTCTTTTTATCTATCTTTTGTCATGTGTTTATTTCCCTTCAAGTGTTCTTTCTTGAATTCTAATGCCATTTCATAGTGGATTCATTTTTTGCAGGAGGAGATGCACATGAGGATGTGCTAGAGGCGACTACTGCTAATAACATACCATCATTTCCTGGATCTTCTTGTATTGCTAGTATGGGAACATTGCAGGCCACATTGGTGGTGAGCGACGAAGAAATGATTCCCTTAAAGATACAAAAGGTTCTAGGTACTTTAAAATTATTATTATATATACTCTAATTGTAATTTACTTTATGATCACTCGTTTTGGACTAATGATCCCATGAATTTTTTGCAGGCAATGATATTCTCTATAAACATCTTAGTGACATTGCATTGCAGATATTTGGGCCCACCATACGTAAAAGGTGGTACATCATATGTGAACTAACCCTAATCCACTATTTTGATTTCATATCATTTCTAGAATATTTTTCCTTTGATCCATTTCTTGAAGTGTAATAAATTTAGCTTCAATTCATTTCTGAATCTTACAGGTTTGTGTTTGCTTTAAAAGGTGGGATGACCAAGAAAAAGGTTAAAAGATGAATTGACAAACCAAATGGTTGAGTGGTTTGGAAATGACACCTTTGACAAAACCAAGCTCCTTGAAAAAGTTGGCACATATCTAAAGTATGTGAGGGACCAATACAAGACCCATTTAGAGAGGAACCTAAAGTACGAGCGTCCCCCCATGATTCCAGAGAGGGAGTGGAAGGACCTGATTTTGGATGCCAAGGAGAGAATTGAAAGGAAAAAAGGAAATACACCACCAAATGCCAGAAGAAGGTATGGGATACTATTAAGAATGTAATTATGTACTAATTAATTACTCTTTATATTTATATAATCTAACATATTTCAAAAAATTTATAGACTGAGTGACACGTCAAAGGCAACCAAGGCAAGACAAGAAAAGCACAAGCAACACAAACTCGGCTCTGGTGGTTACATGAAACTTGTTGCATGAATTATAAGTATCTCATGTAAACAAAATATTGCATCAAAACATTAATAAATTGCAAACATTTTTTTTTTATCAAACAATGCAAGCAAAATTCATGGTACCAAGCAAAAATGCAAGGCTTTGAATTCAATAGAGTGCCCACAGAAGATGACAAGAGAATTGCCTACTAGCAAGGCTATTCAGCCATGGTTGATCGGCTAGGAGAATTGAGTAGGCATACACAACATTTGAGTGCATCCATCACACAGGTAAATATGCTAAATGGAAATTGTTCAAATTGAATACTTTACCAATAATCTAATTGATGTTGAGTTCCAACATAAAGTGACTGTATTTGTTTTAAATAAGCAAGCAATGATAACAATGTGCATGACACTGGAATGCAGCTTGCTAATCGTTAATATTTTAGAGCATGTAGTCGGTGGTGACCAAGCGGAGCATGATCTGGGTACACAAATCAGGAATGTGATGTTCCCCACTCAGGTAAAAAGGACCAATGTTATTCCTTTAAACAAATATAATTGCAATTGGTGTTCAGCATTAATGTAACCTTTAGAATTTCAACTCCAAATGATCTGGAGGATGTTCAGCATGTTGAGGTTGAGGCTACACAAAATGATGTGGCCCCATCAGGTAAAGAGCACAACAGTTATGTTCTCTAAATTAATGAAATAATTGTAACAATAATAATTGTTTTTTTTTTAATTTAACCTATTTCTTTGTTATTGCAGAGGACCCCCTTCACTTCAGTGTCCTCGTCCTCAGTATAAGACTAGGCATACATCGAGATCACAAGCAGTTGGTGGAACATCTACAGAGGGGGGAAATGATGAAGAAACTGATGTTCCACTTAGTCTTTTCATAGCTTCAAAGAAAAAACAAAAAAATAAATGATTTTAATCTAACTTATTTGATAATGACTGATTTTTATGTGTTAGTGAATGTAATTATGTGCTAATTAATGGTTATGGATGATATGTGTTAATTAATATTGATGAATGTTGCATGCTAATTAATGTTAATCAATATTATGTGTTAATGAATGTTATGTGATATTAATGAATGAATGTTATATTTTATTAATGGTAGAAAGAATGAATGAATGAATGTTATAAGATGTTAACAGGGAATTTAGAGTGATTTTAGGGGGGGGGGAGGTGCCAAATGAGCTTCCACCTTCACGTGGTTGGCCCTGTTAAGTAGAGAATATTAAACTATTCTCAAAACCAAGCGAAGATCAATAAGATAACACACTTTTCAATATTTCATTATGTTGCACAGTTAATCTTATTGAATAATGTATATTGAATCTTAATTGCAGGATCCAACAGAGCCAACACGAAGACAAATTTGAAAGAATTCATAAAATAGGAGTTGTCAATGATATATACTGACACTTGAGTTTTATGTTTCTTTTGTTATAGGCTCCTTTGATGTAAGGGATAAAGAGGATCGATGGATACGAATATGGGTTAAGAAAGGGGATATCATTATCCTCCCAGGAGGAATCTATCATTGATTTACCCTCGACACAAACAAGTACATTAATGTAAATGCTCTTTTATCTCAAGGAAACTCACTATAAATCATTTATTATATGAACTAGAGGATATTATTATTGTTTCTTTGACTTTTATCGTAGATCCTGAGGCTTTTTTGGGGCGAGCCACTCTGGACAACATACAATCATCCTTGTGAGGAGCATCCTGCTATGTAAGAACCCTAATACTTGTAAGACCAAGATGAGAATTTCAATTTGATTATTTTTAAGAAAACCTGAACATTCTAGTTTTAAATATAAAAATGACATATTTTTGTGATGGCATGTTCCAATATATATTTTCTTTTGAAAAATTGGTTGTAGGTTCTAGAGAGGACCCACTTCCAAAGAGATAAAGTTGTTATAAATAGGCTATTGGTGAAGGATAACTTAAGAAAATCAATGAAAAACCACATCAACAATAACCAACACAGTCATAAACATTAATCTAAAGATTCTTTTTAGCCCTCACCTTTCTTGACAACTTATTTATCTTTTGACAGCACCAAACTGCTTGAGAAGGATCTTCTTACTTGAAGAAAAAATGTGATAAAAAACAATTGTCCAATCACTCGCATCAACGTCAACCATGCCAGAATTTGATGTTATAAGATCCAAGATGGATATTGCATAACATAGAGAAGCCATCATTTGAAGGAAACAGGAACCCAGTGAAGACATTAAGAGGGCATGAAGGCACAACCAAGGGCCATTGAGTAGAAGGCAAAGGAAAAATCTTGGAAACAAGAGGAGGAGCACTTGGAGAAGAAGGTAGGGAAAATAGCAGTCTGACCAATAGAGAAGCTAAACTTTGAGGGTAAACTACCAGAGATAGCAAGAAAATCTCCAGCAAAAGGAGGGGAGACAAAACCAACAATCTCTGCTTAGGGAGGAGCTCTAGACCCCAAATCTGAAGAAAGAAATAGAGCTAAAGTAAGAGAATTGGATAACAATAAGAATGTAAAGTGCACCCCTGATTTGCTAACCAATTTTTTTTTCACTTTTTCATGATTTAGTTTTTAGACATTATAACAAACACTTCACATGTAAATTACTCAAATAGAATGCTCTACAAAATTTTGCAACCAACCCTTTTTCCAAAATACAAACAACGGGCATTACATTAAATAGTTTACCTGCAATTCATATCACAGTGTTTCTGATTTGAAACAAGTTTATTGATGTCCGAGTTCTAATGATATTGCATGTACTGAATTCGAGATTGTAAACCCAAATATCATTCATGGATAAAACTATTGGGAAATAATATTATTAGTGTGAATTTTATTACAATGGTTATGAGTTGTTTTAAACAACTGACTAATTCTAAAGTCAGGTAAAACTACATGGGAAATTTGTCAACCTTTCCTTCATTTAAACCAAGTAAACCTTTATGTATATGTATATGCATATGCATATGGATATGTATTTTGAAAAGTACTCCATTAATTTAAAAATTATTAACAATCAAATGGTTGTACTTAGATCAGTTGAGCATAATTGGTGAGGGTGATGATATGTTTCTTGATTATACCATCCACAAAATGCTCAAAATTAAATGAAAATATTTAATGAATACACAAAACTATATACATATACATATACATATACATATACATATGCATATGCACATACATATGTATGCATATCCATATGCATATATGCATATACATAAAGGTTTACTTGGTTTAAATGAAGGAAAGGTTGACAAATTTATGGTGATCTCATGGTGACCACACCACACTTAGGACAATGATCTCAAACACACTTTTTACCATTCTCTTGGTGATTGTGCCCAATTGTGTATGTCTTGCTTATGTATGAAAATGGCATTTTGCAGCTTTCCACCGATGATGTATTTGAGATGTCTTTCATTTAGATATGGCATGATCTTAGTCCTAGAGTGAGACTAGGGAGTTGGACCATCTCAACCATGGTGCACCTGATCATATTAGCTTGAAACCAGTGTGCCTCATATTAGCCTCAAACCTATGCCCCCTACTCGTAGGTGGTGGGGATAGAATATCATTTGCTGTATATATCAATGACTGGATAATAGTATTTTTTTTTTTATAAAAATATTATCATCATCGGAATTACAACGAATACCAAGCTTTCCACCGACGATGAAATTAGTGGACATACAATGTTCTCATTGGTGAAAAGGTTATGGAGTCGTCGCACTTCCAACTCAAACTACACAAACATTTGATAAGGATGTTGTACGTGCGATGACACTTCATAGTCGGATGATCGTCGACTCCTTTGAATGGACCGATGATAGAAGTGTCGGACAAACAGCATCACCGTCAGTGCAAAGTTCCAAATTGTTGTCGACTTTGCGACGAAATCTACTGAAGCATCTGATGGGGATGCTGCATGTCCGATGACTTTTTCGACCGGAAGAGCGATCATGCCCACCATCAGCAAAGTCCATGGGATTTTCGTATTTCCAACAGTCAGGGGCATCATCAACAAATCTGATGACGACTTTTCGATGACTACTTTTGTTGGCACTCCGACAAAAAATTGTTGCAATTTCGACAATCGGTCGTCAGAAATTAGCTCTGAATGTACTAGTGTTTGCTTAGTGGTGAATGCATAGGCCTGCATATACTCCACCCATTTCATGTGTTTGTGACTAATTTTGTCTTGGGAATTCAGAAAACTCAATGCTTGGTTATCCGTGTACACCACAAATTCTTTGGGTAAGAGATAGTGTCTCCATTTTCTCAATGCTTGCACTAAAGCATACAACTCAATGTAATAATAGGAGTATTTCCTATTGGCATCACTTATCTTCTCACTATGGAAGGCTACTGGTCTTCCTTCTTGGCTTAGGACAACACCTACTGCAATATTGCATCACACTCCACAATGAAAAGTTTCTCAAAACTAGGCAACACTAGCACTGGTTGAGTAGCTATTTTCTCCTTCAAGGTTTCAAAACCTTTGTTTGCTGCTTAATCCCACTAAAACTTGGCCTTCATACCACCTCTAATGGTGTCTAGCATTGGGGCACATATAGCACTAAATTTCCTAATAAACTTCCTGTAGTACTAGGCTAATCCATGGAAGCTTCTCACCTCTGTTGTTGATCTAGGAGTGGGCCAATTTACAATGGCTTCAACTTTGTTGGGATCCATCTTGAGGTTTCCTTGAGATAACACAAAACCAAGGTAAACCAATTCCTACTTAACAAACTCACATTTCTCCAAATTCATGGTTAGCTTTTCATCATATAATCTTTGTAATATATCTTACAAATGACTAATATGTGCTTCTCTATCCTTACTGAAAATGAGAATATCATCAAGATATACTACCACAAATTTACCTATTAAGTCCTTCATCACCTCATTCATGAGTCTCATGAAGGTGCTTGGAGCATTGGATAAGCCAAATGGCATTACAAGCCACTCATAAAGACCTTCAGTAGTCTTAAATGCAGTCTTCCATTCATGGTAAAGTACTTGGCTTCCCACTCTAATTTGATGATAGCCACTCTTAAGGTAAATCTTGGTAAAGTACTTGGCTTCCCCTAAACAATCCACTAGTTCTTCTATTCTAGGAATAGGGAACCTATATCTGATGGTGATCCTATTTATGGCTCTAGAATCAGTACACAACCTCCAAGTACCACCTTTCTTTGGTGCTAACATAGTAGGGACATCACAAGGGCTAATGCTTTTCCTAATTAGGCCTTTATCTAAAAGCTCTTGGACTTGTTTGGAAATCTCAATATTTTGCTGAGGAGTCATTTTGTAAGCTGCCTTGTTACGTAAGGATACTCCAGGAATGAAATCTATTTGGTGGCTAATGGCTCTTTTGGGAGGTAATGCGGCTGGCTGCCCATAACTTATAATGCCTTTTAACTTCTCCAACAAATCTTGCACTTATTTTGGTATAACTTGCTGCTCTTTCTTGCCTTCCTCTTTAGGCTTCATCACTAGTGCAAACCCTACACCTTCACCTTCCTCAAGTGTGTTCAAGAATTGCTTTTCACTCACCAAAATGACACTAGGACCTACTGCCCTTTTTTCACCTTCCTCAAGGATAGACTGAATCTTGAATGTGACTCCATCTTTCTTGAATGAGTATGCATTCTTGGCTCCATCATGGATAGCTTGTCTATCAAATTGCCATGGTCTTCCTAATAGAAGATTTCATGCATCCATGGGTAGGACATCACATAGCACCTTGTCCTTATACCTTCTAATGGTAAAATCCACCCATGCTTTCTCATTAACGAGAACATGTTGGCCTTTGTTCAGCCAAGTGACTCTATAAGGATTGTTGTGAGGAGCCCTTTGCAATATGAGCTTACTCGCTGCCTCTTCCAACACTATGTTGTTTGTGGATCCAAAATCAATGATTACTTTGCATACCTTGTCCATTATTTTGCATTTGAACCTAAATAAGGACCTTCTTTGGCTTGGTTCTTCACTAACTAGTTCATTGATCAAGGTTCTTCTTATCATCAAGTTGTCACCTACCTCTAACTCTAAGGCAACTTCTGATGTCTTGCTACTTGAAGACTCTTCCTGGAGATAACTCACTCTTCTCTCACTACCTTGTGACTTCTCTGGACACCTATAAGTTGGATGACCAAGTTGGTTATAATGGTAACACTTCATTGTTGCAAAGTACGAGGAACCTCTACCTTGGCCACTAGATCTTCCTCTAGAACCATTGTTGGATCCCCTTCCTCTATTGTATCCCCCTCTACTAGTGCCACTCTCTTGCTATTATGTGAGTTTAGACTCTCCATGTGTTCTTTGTTCTGAACTCCTTCCTCTAAAGCCTCCCCTATGGCCTCTATTATCCTTTCCTCTACCCCTGCCCTTATTGCTGCCTAAATCATGTCTTCTTTTTAGTTTCTCCTCCACCTTAAGGGAAAGTTGAAAGGTTTGATGGATTTTTTTTGTACTCATCAAACTGATTTCTTCTTGGATGTTCCATCGTAGTCCATTGAGATACCTAGCAACCTTGAGACTTTCATCCTCAACCACTTGAGATATTAGACTAAGTTTTGGAATTCCTTTGTATAGCTACTAACATCAAGGTCTTTTTGTCTTAGGTTTTGTCTCTTCATATGGATTTGTACTTCATAGTCTTCAGGGAGATAGGCTTCTTTGATTTTAACCAGCATTCCCTTCCAAGAGGAGATAGGTTCCTTGCCTATTTTCTTCCTCTTGTCTTGCACACACTTCTACCATGTGAGAGAAACTCCTCTCATCCTAGATTTGGCCACCTTGACCTTTTGTGCCTCAGTTATACCTTCACATTCAAAGTTGTTCTCCATGCCTTCTATCCATTCTAGGACCACTTCCACTTCCATCCTACCAGTGAACAATGGTACTCCTTCTAGTGACTTCCCACTCAGGGCCTTCAATTCTTTGATGAAGGTTTCTTGCTCCAAAACAGGATCAGGTGTGGGTACCTTATCAACTGAAGCCACCTCCTTTCCCTTCCCCTCTACTCCTTCCACTTTTACATACACTTCTTCTGCCTTGGTCTCAATATCACCAAGATTACTCTCCAATCTTTCCAATTTTTCCTTCAGGAGCTTGTTCTCTTCCTCCTGATCTTCCACTTTCCTTGCTAATTCAACATTTTTCACTATGTTGTCTCCAACTGACTCTCCTGACAACAAGGACATCAAATTTACTAGCCCAAATCTTGTAGGCTTTGATACCAATTTGATAGAGTTCACCTAGCCTGGTCAACACTTCACTACGTTGATGTTGCTCAATTTCACCAACTCACCAGGCCTAGTTGATTTATAGACCTACAAGTCCTTCTCAATCTCTTCTAGGGCTTTCTCTTACTGATGCAGAGCATCTAAAACAACATTACTCTTAGGGTACTCATTGACCCAAACATCATTCAATTTGATAGGTTTAAGGCATCTAACAAGATTAAATCCCAAAATCCATAATTTTTTCATCAACCAACTCAATAAAATAGAGGAATTATTGATAAAAACAAACAATCATCTTACCAAAGAACAACTATCATCAACCAACCGCAAGATCTGATTAGTTCAAACGAAACTATCCTTTTCATTATGGTTGTCATAAGATTTCAGCAGTTTTGTATCAATCATTAATAACTTTTTCAAATGACATTATTTCATCAATCTCTCTAGTGGAGTTTTAGATAACTTCATGAAGAACCTTCAATCCGATTGAGAGGGAGATCCAATGGTGAAAAACAAAGTTATGCCATTTTTTGTATGATAGGTAACCCTAGGAACAAATTCTGGTAAGTTTCAGAAAATTTGTCATAACTTTAAAAATACTCAATGAAAAGGCATCAAATAAATTCCAAAAAAAATTTAACTCTCCCTTATACAACTTCCAATTGGTTTTTATACTCATTCAATCAAAATACCAATAGAAATATGCCTTGGAAGCAGTAAAAACGTGACTGTCATAAATGTTGAACAAGAACTTCAATTTATCCATTGATTCTTTAAAATGCATTGCAAATGATTCACATAGAATTCATTTCCTTCATCATTCCTTCTACCACTATTACATGAGATATTTGCATCCAAAAAATAAGTGGTTTACAAACTCTGTAACTGTCAACAATACTGTAGAATTGTGTGACAGTTAGAGGATTTAAAGTTCTAACTTTACAAACTCTCCTCCAAACATTGTCACACTCTTGAATTCAACCAAACAAGGGATTTTATAACCTCCCATTAGTTTCATAATTGTTCTAACTTCTCCTTGACCGAACTACAACACTTTGATAACATTTTAAGCACTTTTTTAGCTTAACAACCTTTGATGACAATTTGACAACTTTTGTGTTTGAACTCCAAACTTAATAAAACTTTGTATGGATACTCTAAACATCCTAATATGGACTCAAATAGAAATTTTACATAAATTTTACCCTTCTTTGGGTATTTTCAATAATTGGACCTTCTTGACTCAATCAGAACCTTAACGGACTATTTGAACCATTGGCTTACATCGCCTTACAAGATGAATTGTAATACTTTGAAATAACTCTTATTTCATTAAAAATACTCATAAACTCATGAAATTTCCCATTGACCACATGGTGTATCTCTGATACTAGGTGCTCCTGCACCACTTACTCACTCCAAGGTGTTTTCTTCAAGTGCCCTTTCTAGGAACCCTACCAATTTGCTATGTTTCCCATATGCTCAACGATGGCTTCTTGGCTCAAATTCATCAAACTGCCCTCCAATGGTCTTGAGATGTTGCAAAGGTGTAGAGGGTTCTTATCTCATGTTTTTAGATGGTTTCAAGGTCCATTGGTGTTTTACAATCCAAAGGTTTATTACCAATTTCAAAAATTGGTCTAGAAAAGGCTACAAGGGAAAGAGCCCCAATTAGGCCTCCTATAACCGGTTTTTGAGGTCTTGGGCTAAAGTGATCCAAAGGACCCCCAAACTAAAATGGATTTTCTTCAAATATTCACTCAACCCCAAAGTATTTCAATGGTTTTAAGCTTCCAACCCTTCTTTGCATACACAAACCCCAAAATGAGAATTTCAAGGGCTTCTAGGCACTTGACTGGCAACAACAAGTAAATCTTGTCTTTGGACCTTCAAATGGAACTCTTGAGGCTTCCTCCTACACAAGAAAACCCATACTATCCTATTACAACTTCCCAAAATCTTGGTACTTTCATTTACATTCACCTCTACAATTTGTGCTAACTTTTCATCTTGCCAACTCTAGCCGAGTTGCTCTTGAGCTCGCCTTGGGAAAGATGCTAAAAATATCAAATGACACTTTCAGACCTTCTCCTTTCATATGTACACTGTAAAATGGGTTTCCTACCATGTCCCAAAAGGCCGGATTAACACATGGTGAGATTTTATGGGGCACCCATTTTAGCAAAAACTGCTAATTACAAGCCAAAACTGGCTACTTGTGAATCAAATCACCTAAACAATAGTAAATGCTAAATAAAAAGCTTGAAAATGAAAATCCTACCCTGAAACACACTAATAAACCTCAATACATCATTGGATTCATGGATTCAATTCATTAAACCTTCAAACAATGCAAAAATTGACAAAAAGAATGAAAAGTGCATTCCAAAATCTTGTATTTTAATTATTGCTTCCAAAATCCAAGTACAAAAACCTTGGTAAACATGAAAGAGAGGGTTTATATATCCTTCCCATGTGTGGAGTCCTCCCATGGCATTGAGAAAGCCCTATCTTCAACGTTGAACCAATTTCAGGACAAAAATTGTCATGACAACTTCTTGCAACTTTGTATTTTTCACATTTTTGATCTCTCCAACCTAAGAGACCTATTCCTAGTCATCACATATGACATTTCAAACATTCCTAAGACCTATTTGACCCTCTCTAAGGCTCTTGCCAACATTTGACACTTTTGACCAACAAAAAGGCCAAAAAAACTACTCAAACACACTATTTACACAAAAATGCAAACCTAGGTAAAATGAACTCGACCTAGGCCTACATTGACAAATTACACACTCTTGGACCCTCTTGGAGTCCTTATTCACTACTGACTTGGCTAGGGTCAGTACAAACCAAAATTTGTAAAAACAAGAAAACTAGAACGTAGATGCTCCTGCACCAATAAGTACAAGCAAAAAGTAATATTTTTTTATGCCACTTCAAATATAAGTAGAGGACACATGCCAGAATGTGAAGTATATTTTTTTAATAGTTTTGTGATACATAATAATTAGTTATGAATTTATAGTTAAACTTTTAAAAAATATAAAGACATGTATGTCTAACCACCAAAACTTGGTGAAAACTTTATGAAATTCAAAAAAAAAATTGCTCTTATAGTATGTGCTAACTCTAAATTTTACCTTTGAAGACAAACAAACTTATGGGAAATTCAGTGATGGGGGACCAATTGCACAAGGTTCACTGAATAACCTCCAGGATTGAGAAGCCCACTCTTCCTTATGTTTTTGAGAAAAGGGAGAAGAAGAAAACACTCAGAAACAAAAGAACTAAACTACCAAGGCGATATGCCAGAGCATTTTCTAAGAAGACATGAGTATACAAAAACCCAGATACATATGGTTTTTGAGCCCATTCAACAATCTACAAGTCCAAATCAGAAACACAACTAAGATACAATCAAATTTCCTTGCAACATAAAGAAATATCCATCATGCATCTACCAGATAACAAGTGCAAAACATAGTTTAATCGGCAGAATCTTAGATATATATCCCCAAAGTTATTGGAATCTTAATAAAAGCACAGAAAAGAACCATCAGAGCATATTGAAAAGAGAGATCACAAAGGCCGTAGGCATAATTTGATTGATCTTTTTCAGATAACAGGAAAAACTTTAAAATGCCAAAATTCCCACTAAGAAAACTTAATTCTTTTTCTTAAAGTTCTGAACCCTTACAAGAAGGAAAAAGATAACATAAATAGAGCCTCAGGCTTGCTAACAAACTTGCGAATTCCACTGCCTTCCATTATATATGTTGTGGTATGCCTCTAGGCCATACCCGACAAACTGCTCCTGAAGTTGTTAGTCCCATGATGCTCTGCTAACAAACTAAAACCGCACAACAAGAGAGTCACGATAAAAAATGGCAGATGGACCGAGAGAAATGTCATGTCACAAAAACCGACGCCACGTGGCAGCTCGGTGCTAATGCAAAAATGAAACAGGAAAGACGAGTGATTAGAAACACCGTCGAGATGACATCTATCTCTCTTGATGTAAGAGAGGGGGAGAGCTGGAAAAACAAAAAGGTGGGGCCACTAAAATAGAAAATGCCACCCGTGGATAAACCCGAAATAATGTTAACATTTCTTGGTGACTAAAAGGGGAAATCTTCCTGTTGAAGCTAGGACCCAAAATCTCTGGCTCGAAGACCAGGCCTTATGGAAAAATATGATAGAGAAAATCAAAGGTGTGCTACAATGGCAACCATTCATCCTCGGGAGGCAAAACTTGTGCCTCCAAATTCTGGAAATGTTGATCCAAACAAATCACCTCGTCAAAAGGTAAGGGTTTGGTTTGTCTTGAACTAGTTTTAGGAGAGCAAATAGTTGGGCCACAAGGTGTAAAAGACATTCAACCTCATTTGCCAAAATACGATTTCCCAGGCGCTGTAGGAAAGTTCTATCTTGTTGTACATGCTCAACCTGGCTCAAAACTTGCTCAATTCCCAACACAATACCATCCATGGGAAAAGGAGAAGGCAGGCCTAATGAAACAAACCTCTCTATATGTTGCTTGATGTCTGGAACTGAAAACTGTAAGGGGGAAAGAGCTATCGAAACCTACATGATTACCCTATGCTAGTTGATAAAAACATTCATCTTTCTGATCAATTTTTGACAGTTCACAATCCTCTTTTCCTTTAATTCTTCATCTTGAGCAGAATACAATAGCTGGATAAGATCCTGGGCTACTGGGAGTTTAGGACTGATGACAAGCATAGAACTACTAATGAGAGCATTGGCCTCAACATAGAGGGATTGTGCCTCACTAAGGAATCTTAGCACAGGTTGCAACGAAGGGCAGTACCATTTTACCTTTTCCCAATGAGAAACATATAACTCTATTAAAATAGGGGAAGAGTGAGAAATCTCCACGGGGGGAGGAATATTTAGCAATCACAAGACCTCCTCGTCCTTTGTCACCACTTCACCTTGTAGCTCTCTGCAGTTATTTTGTTCAGCGACCACTTGGCTTTCTAGTGCGAGGATCCTTGCATTCCCATCTTGCGCCATTTGTCAGAGTTGCATGACACGATTATGCTCTTGACGTAACGAAACCTCCATCTCTTGCAATTTATTCTTGGCTAGCTCCAAGCTAATCCCTTTTGGGTGCAACTCTACTTCTAACTTTGATTTGTCCTCCGAGAGCGTGACTTGGGCGTCACTCAATTGTCGAGCATATTCCTCCTTTAGGTGGATCTCCTCACACAGTTGTGCCTACATTTGCATGGCATCTCTAGAAGCTACTTTTAGCTACTGAATTTCTTGATCTCTCTCCTACAATTCTTTCAAGGCCACATTTCTGGTTGCCTCCTGACCTTTCAATTGTGAACTCACATTATTGAGGGCAGACTGCAACTTCCCTTTTTCAGCGTTGGCTTGTGTCAGCAATCCTTGCAAACGATTGATCTCGACACTTTTAGCTTTGTCTTTTCTTCTCTATTGGGTCAGAGATTCTCAGAGTTTAACATTCTCCGCTTGTGTTTTCTCCAGTTGATGACTCTTTTTGATGAAATTTGAAGAGACAGCTTTTGAAGTTTCTTCCATCATTTCCACCTAATCGGATGTAGTGGCATTCAAAAGGTTAACATCAATAGCATGTAGAGAATAGTCATTAGGCCTCATTTCGGACTTTGGTTTGTTGACCTTGGGGAAAATAGTCGCAAAGAAAATACTATACTTCTCCTCATTGAAATGGGTTTGTAGGTGTGGATGGGCTGGCCTAGTGCCTTCCTTTTCCATTCTTTTACCAGTTTTGCCAATACGGGCAGTCTTGGAATAAGTAACTTGTTGCTGGTATTCATCCGAGTTGGGAATAGCTTGACCTACAAATGCGGCACCAGGAGGAATTGCAAAGGGAAACTAGGAAATGGGACCACCAAAAGTGGTCTGTATAGAGCATGATAGCATGGTGGGAGAGAATAATGGGACAAAGGGAGAAGCTCTTGAGAAAAATGGATCAGCGGACACTACTCCAACATTTGGGGGAGGAGTGGACTCTCCAAAACTAAGCCTGCGTGAGACGGTGGTTGCTTTAGACATCTGGGTGGAAAAGGCTGTAGGCACAAAGTCTGGGGCTGGGAGTAGGATTGAAACCTGTGGAAATGCATCATGTGGGCCAACTGGTGACCCGACCGGTGCTAGGGTAAGGGCGATGGGAATCTGAGTATGCATCTCTACGAAATGGGTAGCAGAGGAAATATCATCTTGAGAAGAGGAAAATGGTAAGGAAGAGTGTACCTGAACAGTGCAAGCTATTGGTCATGAAGGATCCAAGGGATTATCTAGGACTTGAGAGGATGAACTCCTCATTTCAGAGCTCAGAAATTGCTTTTTGCTAGGAGGGCCTTCTTGAACTTTCTTCTCAGCATGTCTTTTAACCACCTGGGAGCAAGGCTTGTGAACAGAAACATCGAGAGGGAGGAAAGTATGAGGTTTGTTGTCCTTCTCTTCAATACTTATAATCTCAATATCCCGTTGTTGGGTGACCTTGGGAGATGAATACCCATGTGGTGAACTATCACCTATCTCCTTGTCAAATTTGTTGTACTGGCACCATTCAAGATCAAAATGCTCATCTAAAGGAGCATTTCCAATATTAGCTCTAGGCTAACTTACTTCCTGTCAGTAAATCCAAAAATCCTCCTCCTTTCTTTGTGGCCAAGCATTTTCCACCATGGTTTCACGCATGCCCCGAGGAATGGGCTTCGCGGGGTTATACCTTTGTAAAACAAAGTAAATGCTTAACCAGGGGGGCAAGCACGGGAAAATCATTGAGACCCACATACAAGCTTGGGTCATCCACCTATGGATTAGCACGCCCTTCCATTGTGCTCTGTGACTTGTGTTTAATTGCATTTTTCCTATGGGATAGGCACCCATCTGGGTCATAACTCTAGAAGTCATCAATTACCAACAGCCTGAATTGCACCAGCTTTGAAGTCAGAACATTCTCCGCAATATTTTGTTGAACTAGAGTGATGGGACTGATAGCCTTGTTGTCTTCGGTGATTAAGGTGTCATGCTTCCTGGACCCTATAGCTCTCTCCACCCTTACCAGTTGTTGAGCAATCTCAAAAGAAAGAGTCCTCTCTGTAACATAAGTGGGCAAGCGGATAGGGTACTCAGAGAAACCATGCACTCAAACAAATAAGAAATTGCTAGTTATGAACCAGTCACAGGGGGGCGCTCATTAGACATCCAGTTCATCTGGATCAGTGAAAAGCAGGAAAGTAGTTCGCTGGGAATGACACCAAAATTCTTCAAGGCGGGAGTTAGGAAGTGGTCAAAAAACTAGTAGGCATCATAGGAGGACAATAGAAAGGGTGTCCAAGCTGAAACTAACGTTCTATTTCCTGATTCATCACAGATGGCCAATTTCATAAAGTGGCTGAAAAATATTTGGTTCTGGTGCAGGAGTAGGTGAACCAAAACTGAGGAGAACTTAAAACACCGAAACTGGTGGAACTTAGACAACTGCTTTATCATTCCTCTAGCTATTGGGATAGAGAAATCAAAATGGAAAGCCTCTTTCTGTTTTCTGCATTTAAACAAAAAACCCATCATAGCAGTCGTAATCTCCCGGTCACTTTCATGACCGCACAACCAGGCGAGAACGGATGAAATTTCCTTAAGGTCCTCATGCCTTAAATCACTATAGGACAGGGGAAGCTTGGGAAGACGGGGTGACTAGCTTTGATTCAAGGCGCTGTTACAAAAAGAGACTACATCTCTTCTCGAGTTCCAGTAGTCCTCCATGATTGCGTCAGAGAAAACCTTTGTATCTTGCAAAACAGGACAGCACATCATGTCCCTTATGGCATCCGATGATACGACCATTCTTAAGCAAGAGCCACTAATAGAACAGGAAATAGGGTCAAAACCATTAGCGATCACTGCCATGAGCTCTGGACAGCGCAGGACCATTTGGACTATGAATTGGGGAGCGTCATTGTTCCAAAAATGGACTGTCGTAGAAGACGACTCCGCTCTATGGTGAATCATTCTATTGCATGCAACCTCCCTCAAGTTCTTGGGCTTCTTGTGGAGTTCTGGTTCCATGATATCTTCAAATGGATCAATCATTGCTGGAGGATTGTGAATAACAGTCTTAGGCTTTACCTTGGTCCTGAGATATTCTACCTTAGGTGGAAAAGTGTGGGAGGCATATGAAAGTTTGCCAAATACATCAACCCATAATCCTCCCTGAGAAGGGGCCGAAGAGGTTGCTTCTGCTTCCATCTGTTACTAAGAAATTTTTCTCTCAATTCTTCACCTAGCTCTGGCTGGGGGAGGCTAATAAAATGAAAAATAATCTAGCGTTCTTCCTTCTTTAATGCATGGCATGCCTAGATTGCCGCAAATAAAGATACTTAAAGATTGAAACCTGTTGCACGTATTGCAACTCATTCTTTAGGGTTGGAATTAACTCTGAGGAGGATGAGAGTTTCCATTTGTGATTCGCAAGAGAACACTTACGTTGTCCGCCGTTAGTTGGAACTACTTGAGACAATTTGCTTGTACAAAGGATTTCTTCCTTAATGAAGAAAATCTCACGCCAACCGGGCTGGCACAAGGTGAGGTAGTCTTGCAGGGATTACTATTTAAAGGTGATGTACCTTTACAAAATGCATGGCATTCATGGATATGACCACTTATATCGAGGTACCGGCTGCAGAGCTTGCCATCTTTAAAATCTACCAGTGGGAATCATTTCACTTGTGCAAATTGATGCTGAACGGCAAGCGCATTAGAAATCAGGAGTACTGGCATTGTTATCAATCGTCATCTGGAGTTGAGAATTTTTATAAATATGCCTTTTTGGACATTCCCTTTTTACATCATCAGCTTCAACGACGGGACTTCTCAAAGATGGATACCCCCATCAGGCTTGTCAGCAGCAAGGCGCAGGTCACTTTCCTTGGCAATATTTCTGACCAGAGGCTGCAAAGGATGATGAGGAGGAAGAATCCTTTGATCATTTCCACTATTAAATGGGTTCTCGGTGAGGATTTTATAGACAATGCAAACCGCTATTGAGTAAATACAGACATTTGCTCATGCTTCGTAGCTTCCCTTTTGGAGTCTAGAATTGGTGGGTATGAGGCCACAGAGCTTATGAGAGCTCTCTTCTCGAGAGAATATCTCAGAGGTTTGGAGGATGCCATAACATACTACATCCCTTTCAGGGGCTTACCTCTGGCATCGGACCAATAGAGGTTCATCACATCTGGAGAAGAGGTGACCTGGCATCCGCTCATTAGTGGACTGCAAACTATGTCGCTATCTTCTCATCGATTTCGAATAGAGCTCACTACGGAGTTCCTCCTTTGAATCTACCTAAACATCCCTATTCCAAATGGTACTAAATGGTGCACTGGCTTCAGGGACTACATATTCCCGTGAGTTTTGACACTAGACATTCCTCTTGACATAGTCCTCGTGATCATGGCCAAAGAATCTGGAACTGCCTCGGATCATAAGTGGTCAAAAGGGGAAGATGTAGTGGATGATACTAAAGACTCTAATTTTGTTCTGGGGGAGCAAGAGGAGGAAGATGTTTCTTGCTAGTGATATCCTCCACTTCTCTTCTCCTATTTAGTTTTGACAAATACAGCCAGAGGCGCTGTTACAATTTGTAAATCTCTGTAAACTTATTCAAAATATGATAATCTCTCTCTTTTCTTATTTAATGGCACATTTGAAATTCTCTCTCTTTTCCTTAATAATGGCACATTTGAAATGGCAACTTACTAGGGGGGGAAGCACATAAGAGCACTATTTACATTATGTACATCGGAGACACAAAACTAATAAAAAGGCTTTAGGTGGAATCCATTGACCAGGACCGCAAGAATATCTCCTTGCATATCCTCAAGATTGAAAGAATTGTAACCTTTGCAACTTACTATACGGAAAGGACCCTCCCATAACCCATCTAATTTAGCATGCTGGTCGGGTTTGGCGGCCCTTTCATTAAACTTTAAAACTAGGTCGCCCTGCTGGAACTGCAGACTAGAACTTTTTTTATTGTCAAACCACCTTTTGATGGTTTGCTGACGGATCTGGAGAGATTCAAACACCACTTCTCTTGCTTCCTATACTCCATGATTTCGGCTAACCTCACATCCATGGGGCCATTCTCTGCTAATTCAAAAGACCTAAGTAGTTGCAAAGCTGGGATTTCCAGAGATATGGGAAAAAAGTGTCTTTCCCATAGACTAGTTTATACGGGGAGGTCTTTAAAACCTACTTTGGTGTTATCCGGTCTGCCCATAACATGCTCCTTAAATGGTGATGCCATTCCCTTTTGTGTTATGAGCCTATCCATTTGATGAGTCTAACAAGATTCTTGTTGGTGGATTCAACGAGTCTGTTTCCTTGCGGATAATAGTTTGAGGAGGTTTTTAGATAAATACCTTTGCCGAGGGTGAACTGGGTGAGTCATGAGCCTATGAACACATGTGCATTATCTGAAATTATGGTCTTTGGGGGACCATAACGACATACTAGATCCTCTAGGAAAGCTAGGATTTCGATCTCAGATGAATTTTTTAAAGGGACGACCTCGGACCATCGAGTGAAATAATCCGTTGTAGTTAAGATCCACTTGTGTCCAAGTGATCTTGGGGGATTGATCATCCCTATGAAGTCGAGTCCGCATTGAGAAAAGGGTTCCTCCACCACTATGGGTTGAAGTGGTATTGCCACTTTTTTGCATATTCCAGTATAATACTAGCATTCCTTGCATATTCTTACCATGGTGTGCACCTCGTTGAACATAGATGGCCAGAAATATTTGAAGCATTTGATTTTGATGATGGTAGTTAGTGCCAAGAAGTGACCTCCTGATGAACCATAATGAAATTCATGTAAAATCTTGTCAACTTGGCTTTTATTCACACAATAGAGCAGGATTCCGTCAAAATTCCCTTTAAAAAGAACATCAGCTATCAATCAAAAGTCGCTATTCTGCAACCTATAGAACCTCCTCTTTTCTTGAGGGAGGCCCTTAGGAAAAATTCCTGTCTTCATAAATGTTTCTGCTCTTCCAACCAACATGCTTCCACTGGTTTTGAAGTGGCCATAACAGATTTGTTTGTGCCTATCTCGGAGTCTTGGGTTCCGAAATCCTATGCTAAGTACTCACACAAACCTTTGCCGCAGACTGTCTTGGTAGGCCTGACATCAATGTAATACTCCAAGATCTTGGTGATCCAATTTGCCCTCTTCTCAGTGATGTCACCCTCCATGATATACTCTCTGACTGAAGGATGAGTGACATACATCATAGTCTTGTTACAGGTGATGAAATGCCTAAACTTTTTAAGGCCCTTAACCACAGCCAGAGCTTGTTTTTTGACAAATTTATACCTCACCTCATATTCCTTTAGATTCTTGGAGTGGAAAGCTATAGGGTGATCGCCCCCCGACTCTGCCTCTATCTGGGTTAGGACCACAACAATGCTATAGGGGCTAGAGAAAACATACATAATGAAGTATTTAGTCATATCGAGATTGGATAGCATAGGAGCTGAGTGAATAGCTTCTTTGATTTTCTCGAAAGCATCCTTCCCATTAAAATTCAATTTGAAAAGTATTTCTTTTTTAAGCATCAAGGTGATGGGCCTCACCATTCCTGCAAAATCTGAAATAAAATGGCTAACAAAATTAACCTTGCCCAGGAAAGACTTAACTCCCTTCTTATTGACAGGAAAGGGAAGTTGATTTATCGCTTTGACCCGATCAGGATCGATGGAGACTCCTTCTTTGGATACAACATAACCTAGCAATTTGCTTTGTGGGACACCAAAAATACACTTCTTCGGGTTCATAGAGATTCCAAGCTCTAAACACTTTTGGAAAACTAGCTCTAGGTGATCAAAGTGGTCTTCCTTATTTTTTGAAAACATAGTCAGGTCATCCAGATATATAAGGATGATTTTGTTAATAAGCTCCTTGAAGGCTAGGTCCATGGCCCTTTGAAAAGTTGCACCGACATTCGACAACCCAAATGGCATTTTTTGATAGGAGAATGTTCCCCATTTGGTCGTGAAGGTCATCTTATGTTGATCTTCCCCTTTTACCAGAACCTGATTGTAGCCCGAAAAACCATCCAGCATTGAGAACATTTGTGATCCTGCCACTGTGCTTAACAACTGTTCCATTGATGGCAACACTTGGTTTAGGTCCCTAAAATCCACGCATAACCGGATATCTCCATTCTTTTTCCTCACGGGCACCAGATTGGATACCCATGTACTATGCTTGATGGGATAGATGATTCTTGATTCTATCAGCTTCCTTAACTCTTGGGCCATGAGTAACTCAATTTTTGGATTAACAAGTCTCTGCTTCTGTCGGACCGATTTGGCTCCATTTGTGAGTTTGATGGTATGCTAAATGACATTAGCATTGTATCCTTTCAAATCCTCATAAGACCATGCTATCACACCTGCGTATTCATCATAGCATCAAGCCAACTTCTTTCGGTCTTGGGTGGAAATCTCCTTTCCAACTTTGAGGATCCTACCACTACCTATTGACATTTTGGTATAGTCCCCTTTGTCAGCCGTAAGCTTTCACTTATCATTTTTAGCGTCATCATGGTCAAAAAGATTTTCTAAGGTGATTAACCCATTAGGGAGCTTATTTGACTTTAACTATATGATTTGATCCTTGTAGGCTTCTTTAACCTTAGGCTGTAGTTGATTTGCAAATTCCCCTGAGTTCTAGATGAGCATGGCGATTTTCTTGTCACTCTCAAAAACTTGCCAATGGGTATCATTATCAGGGATAGTTGGTCAAATGATGATGCCAATCACTTGGGGGTTGACTAGAAAATCCACAGTGGGGTCAAAATGTGATCCAATAGTGGCCATCCAGTCGACGGATGCGTTTGTTGATGAATAATGATGAATAGTAAATACTCAATAGATGCTGAGAGGGGGGGGGTGAATCAATATAGCCAAAAACTTCCTTAAACCACTATGACTACAAAGATTGAACTAATTGGTAAACAGTATCACTGATCTAAAATAGGGCACTACCGGTATAACACAGTGAGACTGTGAAACACATAAATCGGTAACGCTTGGATCTTCACCACACCTAATATCTCATTACCACTTCACCTATATGCATAAACAAGTAATACATCAGAAATAAAAAGACCACTGGATCAGTATGCATTGCCACTTAACAAAAAATAGTAATCATCATATGAAAAGGCATCACACATGACGCACTGATTTTTCATGTGGAAACCCAACTGGGAAAAACCACGGTGGGGATGAATACCCACAAGTTGTTCTTTGAACTCTTCTGAAGTTCGCTTTGTTAGGAGCCTAATCCAGTTAAGGACTTTACAATAGGTTATGTTAGGAACTGATCCTGCTAGGGATCACCTGGTTAAGGGATGGCTAAATACTCAGTTAAAGGTTAGAACCCTGTTAAAGGTTACCTCGCAAGAGGATTTGAAGAACTCATTGATTTGAGTCACCCTGTTAGAGGATTTACACAAAGCCTGTTAAAGCTACCCGGTTAAGGGATTTTCCAACTACTAAAATGGTTAGAAGTCAATAGGTAATACACTGATCTGATAATAGCACTCAATGCCAAGGCAAATCCACTTTAGTTCTTTTTCTTCTGCAATCACACTCTGCAGGTATCAACACACTTCTCCGGTCTGTAAAAAATCAAGTATCTCTTCACTTGGAGACACACATAACATTTTCCAACAACTTTACAATGAAAATCATCATCGACCTTATAGGAAACATATAGGTCGGTAGCATAAACCCTAAACATTTAGGTTATCAATACAGTCGGTCCAGTCCTGACCGTTCAATCATATTGCATTGAATAAAATAGTCTTGAATAGATCTCAAGATGTTCTCCATCATTTGTTCTTTGCTGCTTCTTGAAGCTGATAACCCATCACACATTCTCCACCATTTATTGAGACTTCACACATTCCTGAGGTAGATAGGTTCAATCTTCTTCATGCAAGATCCTCAAGGAAATCCTTCACACGCACAAGGCTGATGTGGCAACATGATCTGATCTCCATTTCAATTCTAACCCATCACAAGATGTCGTCGGTCGAATCACATAGACTTGAAATGCATCAACCAGAAACCCTGAAACTAAGACTACCAACCGGTAGTCATACCAAATGAAACTCCAATACAAAACTTTGGTTCTCATTCCAACATACCGCTTCACTTGAACCAACATACCACTTCACTTTTTCACATATACCAGTTCACAACATCATACCGGTTCTCTTGCCAGTTTGCTTACTTCAATATACCGGTTCATACTTCAGCATATTGACATCAATGACAACATACATTATCATCATGTCATCAAGCTTTGCACATATGCCAACAATGTCCCCCTTTGGCATTGATGGAAATATAAAAAGATATCTCTCCACTTCACATCTTCTCCCCAATATTGCAGATATCTTCTTTGCTTCACATCCAGAATTCTTGTTTAGCCATCTTCAAGTTTATCAATATATAGGCCAAATAAGGTTAGGGAAAGAGGACAATGCTTTTTTACTCCAATATCATTGCTAAAGCATTCAGATATTCCTTCTTTTGTTCTAATTTTAGCTCTAACTTGATCATAAAGTTTATGCATAGCAGCTCTAAGCTCATGAGGAATCCTGAGTTCCTCCATTCTTCTCCACAGTTTGTCCCTAGGTACAGTGTCAAAGGCCTTCTTGAAATCAACAAAAAACCTCTTTCCCTTGAGAGTCCCAAACTTTCTCAATAAAATGCCTAAGAGAAATGCAATGGTCAATGGTGGAATGCTTTGGTCTAAAACCTGCCTACCCTTTTACTCTTTTTCCTTCTTTTTCTGCCCAATTGTTGATTCTATGCTCAATCATGCTCCTGAAAAGTTTCCCAAGAAGTGGATTGATCATAATTATACGATACTTAGAAGGATTATTGATTCCTCCACTTTTGTCTAGAGGAATCACCACACTTTTTGTCCATTCAATCGGGAAGCTGCATTGAGTGAATTTGTCAAAAATATTCTTGATGTGAGGAGCAAGGAGCTCAATTCCCCATTTTAAAAATTCAGCCTACAATCCATCAATGTCCTGTGCCTTACCACTTGCCAAATTTCTTGTTGATACTATGCTCAATCATGCTCCCAAAAAGTTTCCCAAGAAGCGGATTAATCATAATTGTACGATAGTTAGAGGGATTATTATTGTCTCGACTTTTGTCTAGAGGAATCACCACACTTGTTTTCCATTCAATCGGGAAGCCGCATTGAGTGACTTTGTCAAAAATATTCTTGATGTGAGGAGCAAGGAGCTCAATTCCCCATTTTAAAAATTCAGTCTACAATCCATCAATGTCTTGTGCCTTACCACTTGCCAAGTTCCTATTACCATGCTTGACATCTTCTGAGAAGAGCTCTTTTGATTCACTAATTAAAGGAGGTTTTGTTACTACTTATTAAGTTGCCATTAGTTTTATATCCAAATTCATTCTATATACTCTAATTGGTTACTACTACCAAAATATTCAGTCCGTATGCACAGAGCAGTCAGTAATAGAAGAAACTAGTCTCAGAGCCTAGTATACACCAAGCTGTCTACCGAGTATCATTCTATGTCTACCGAGCAGCAAAGATGATACACCGAGTGAAACATGTTAAAAGATTCATTTAACCTGGACAAACATATGGAAACGTGTTACAAGATCAAGGAACATAGAACCGTTATCACATTGGAAATTGCACTTCAATATTTTGTATGATTTTGAGGTCATTTAACCAATGAAATATTTTTTATAGTTATTCATTCGAGAAATCATGTTTGTAAAATTGAAGCATGAACCAAATCACCGACATAAGAGATCTATTTATACAGCATGGATTAAGGATAAAAGAATGAGACAGCGGCATACATAAGTGTATGAAGCAAGACATGTGTGATACATGAGAAAGCACTAAGTGTTATGACTGTTACAGAGACAGAGAGGTCACCGAGAAGGATTTCAGAGAACAGTCAAAGAATAGAGTAAACATAAGGGTTTATCGAGTTACTTTATGAGTTGCCGAGGTATTCTATAAGCAAGGTAATCTTATTTTGAGCACATAGAATCTGCTATAACATTCCAAATGTAAAGTTGCAGATAGTTGTAAAGATTTTATTGAAAAATTTGAAGTTGTAAGAGAAACCTTTAATAGGGTAAAAGACTCTAACCAAGTCTATTAATTGTTAAGCCTTTAACCAGGCACAACATTTAGATTAAGTGTTGTAAAATCCTTTAGCAAGGTATATCTAGTAGATCTTGATACTCCTAACAAGGTAAGCTATCAGAAATAGCTAAACATGTAGCTCTAACCGAGCATCCTTTATTATTGTAGTAGTGAAGTTGTGGGTGCCATCCCCACTGCAGTTTTTCTCTCTAACCAAGAGTTTCTGCGTAACCAAAATATGTGTTATGGAGTGAATCATGTATGATTGTTATTTATTTTTTTTAACTTTATGTTATGTTACAATAGTTTTTGGTTTATACATAACAATAAAGATATTGTTGATAAAAGGATTTGAAGTACTGATTCACCCCTCCCCTCTCAGTACATTAGCTTTCCATATTAGACCTAACAATTGGTATCAGAGCTTGAATCTTGGAAAAGGGTTTGACTTCCTAAAGAGAAAGATCTTATCAATGGAAGGCTATAAACAATCTCAGAGGATTGTGTATCTGCAAGAAGAATTGGATCATGCTAATCAAGTGATTACAAACATGCAAAGACAAATGCAAAAATCTCTAAAAGTGAGAAGAATATTATCTGATGATTTGCAGGACTCTCAAGGGTTAGTGGAACAAATTGAGACATCATCTGAGAACAGTATATATGAAGAGACTGAAGAAATGATTGGAGTATTGAAAGAAAAGAACAAAGCACTGGCTGATCAACTAAAAGCAATGAAAAGGGAACATGAACATTTCAACACACAGATGACTGAAAATCTTGATGCATTGAGGACAGCCGAGGATAAAGTAATAGATCTAGAAAGAGAGAAACAACAGCTTGAAGCATTAGTATCTAAAAAGAATGATGAAATCACAAGGTTGACTAGGATTCAACAAAATCTGTCAGATCAACTAGGTTATGCACATCATGAAGAACATCTGAAAGATGATGAGAATCAAGCATTGAAACTTGAAGTATCAAGGTTGACTGATGAACTTGAAATCGAGAAGAAATCCAAAGAAACACTGAAGAAGAGTTATGAAGCATCAAAGATGTTGGATGAACAACTGAATACAAGACGACCCAACAAAGATGCAAGACTCGATTACAAAGGAAAAGACTCTATCGAGAAAGGAATTCATACTACCAAGAGAGGAAAATCATCAAAACAAGCTGGAATCAAGAAGAACATCAAAAGAAAGAAGCCTATTTGCAACTACTGTGGAAATCAAGGTCATACTGCCAACATGTGCCAAATCAGAAAAGGTAAGCAACCGAATGTCACTAAGTCTAATGGTTATTGTTACAATTGCAATAAATATGCTCACACATTTAACCAATGTAGGACAAAGTCTTTTAACAATTATCAGAAGGCAAAATTCAAAGGGTTTTGTAAAAACTGCAATAGATATGGACATAGTACCGAGAAGTGTTGGTTTAAGCAAAAGAACTATATGTGGTCTGCACACCGAGCAAATACTAGAGGTTACCGAATTCACACAAATCCTTACCGACAATATTTTGCAGTACCATGGGATTACAATACAAGGATATGGTGTGAATATTGTGGAAGATATGGACATATAAGTGCCAACTACTTTATAAGGTTTGGGATGAACAACCGAAGATAATGGAGAAATCCTGGTATGGCATGTTTTCATTGTCACAAAGTTGGACACTTGGCTGGAGATTACAAAGATCAACCTAGAGAAGACACTGAGGAAATAAAAGAAAAATTAAAGATGATTTGGAAAAAGAAGGAAATTGTGTCAAATAAAGAAAGCACCTTACCTACCGAGTTAGGTGCACCTATTCCAAATTAATTAGTAAAGGTATGAAGGGACTACATTCTCTCAAAGGTTAAATCTTAAACAATTCCTACTTTAGTATGTACTTAATTCAAAATCTACATAGCTAAGATGTATTAGTAAGTTTGAAATTCTATCAAAGTCTTTTTGAAGCACTATACAGGAAGACTGTCAAGTCGGTGAATACAGCAAACCTGTCAAATCGGTAAATGAAGGAAGTCTGGTAACTTGGTTAAAGCACAAAAAGGAAAGAAGGTTTAGTGGAAGGTTTAGTGGAACCGAGTGCATTTAATGTTTTGACCTAACCTGCATAGAGCCCAATAAGGTATATTGTGTACTTAAAGCATTTACATGGTCATTTTTCACTCACCAAGTTTTCAAGAGAACAGAGCAAAGCGATTCAAAGGCGATCAAACCTCCTCCAAAGAAAAATTCAAGGTATTTTCATCAATCTCAATGCATTGTTAAGCTGGTTTACCAATCATATCAAGTTGTTATTATCTGCTAAGTGTAAAGCATCTACCGTTTGAATATCTTCAAACCCTAAGGATCTTTTGTTAGTTTTTATCTGAAATCTACAAATGGCACCTAAGATCCAAGATCTCGTTGTTGTTAAGAACATCAAAAAGCCCTCACTTAAATACTCTTTATCTCCCAAAATTGCATCTAAACCGGATGAGAAAACCGCATTTTCACTCATCCCAGATCGAGTTTTATTAGTCGAAGATGTGAGATTCTTCACCAAATGTCATGTTGAAGAACTCGGTCACATTGAAATCAAAGACACATATGATGAATTGTGCACCGATGGTAAAATGGATAGCAAGTATGAGCACATTAAGATCAAGGGATTGACTAAAGCCCTAACCTATCCCTGTGTGTTCAAACCCCAGTGGGTCAAGTTTGTTCTGAGAAGAGTTCATGATGACTTCATGTGGCTAGAAGAGCAACCATTTAAGATCACCAAGGAAAGCATTCATTTGATCACCGGTTACCGTATTTATGATCATGCCCGAGCTCAGAAAATGATATCATAGAAGGAATTGATCAATTTAACTGGAGTAGAATCAGATTGCAGAGGACTAAAATTGAACAATATCATTGATGTAGAACTAAAGTTTGCCATTAGAGTAATAGGTTACTGTTTCTTCCAATCGACAAGGGAAAATAGTGTACCCTATGCACTAGTCGACTTAGCTTATAAAATTGTGAAGAAAGGCATGAAAATTGATTTATGTGAGGTGTTGCTGAAAAACCTATTTGAGAATCTAAACACAATAAGGAAGCCGAAGAAGAACAACTTAGCTAATACACTAAAGTTTGGATCACTGTTAGTATGCATGTTTTTCTACTTTGAGAAATTCTTTCCATCAGTCGGTAAAGTTGTTTGGGAACTACACCGACCAATTACCCATCAGATCAATGACTTCATCAAGAAGCTAGGTGATAATTTTAATGATATTATGGATGATTATTTCAACAAGTTTCAGGAAAGGATGCATAACAGGTACCGAATTCCACCCAAGCTAGTGGAGAAATACAAAGATGACATATGTTTTGAAGTGGACACTGATTACTGTTATGTGAATGTTGTGGAACCAAGAACTCAATCTTTGCCACCTATGGGTTACGAGATTGATTTTGACATCACACAATAGAAAATACATGCATTTCTTACATTACCAAGGCATGCTACCGAGCTGAGGTATGGAACATATGAAGAAGTGAAGGAAAAAGTAAAAATGAGCATTGTAGTACCCAAAGCTACAAGGAAGACAAAAAAGATGATAAAGGCATTAACGGAGAAATTTGGAAAAGATTCTTCCTCCACACTTGTCAAAGGCACTATAGCCATTACCAAAGAGGAATCTAAAGCCCAAGAGGCAGCTATAACATTGAGCACCGAATTGCCTAAGGGAAAAGTGTTGAAAAGAAAGAAACATGATACATCAAAGGCCTCACCAACTCCTCCTGCAAAGTGGCCTAACACAAGAGCATTTGCAGCTTCACCGAGTAAGAAAACAAAGAGTGTTGCCACACCCAAGGTAACAAAAACTTACAAGAAATCTACTCGGAGACTCATTTTGGCAAAAGAGTCTAGTAACACCGAATCTGAGGATGCAAGCAAATTTCAGATTGTCAAGAGCAAGAAGGTAGATGTACATAGTGTTGAAATTTTTTGTGCTAATCTTAAGCAATATGGTGGATTTGGAGGATTTAGATATGTTAAGTATGAATCTAGATCTGCTGATGAAAAGAGACAAATACAAGAAGCTGTCATCTACACACTTCTAAAATTCCGATTGGTCCCAATGGAAGTATCTAATTCTCTTCCAAAAGAATTATATGCACATATTGATAATAGGTGGCAATATGCCCTAGACTAGGAGAAATATATTAGAGAAAGAAGTTTGGTATAGCTCTTTCCTAACATGTTGGTAGATGAGATCAAGGAACATCTGAAAAACTGCTAGAGACAATTCTTAGTCAAGCAAAAGGCCTTGAAACTGATGAATGGCCTATATATTGAATTGGAGAAGGAAACAAAAGAATAGTGGCAGGAAATCTTTTGACTCAAGAATGCTGGTGAGCAAGGTGAAGTTGAAATAGTAGATGTCACCGAACAAGATCCTGATGTTACCGAGCAAGACCCTACTGACACCATACAAGTAGATGAAGATATCTTGGATACCGAGGCACTTGAATAGGAAATGATAGAAGGGAATGCTTATGCCCAACTTGTAACCATTGAATCAGTTTTGGAACAAGTTTAGCCCTATCCTCCAGTCAATCAACCTGTCTCAACCGAGGCCTCTCAGGATATGGAGCAAGGCACCAAAGGTCACAAGTCTATAGCAGGAGAAGGTACTTCTCAAGAACAGACCTCACAAGCACCTTCTAGCACTGAAAAATGTTGCAACCGAGACACCAAGTACCGAGACACCAAAGGACGCTACAGAGGCTAAAGTAACTGACCAAAGTGTTGCCTCTACCGAGCAACTTATTGAGGGTCATCAAGCCTCACAAGCCATTGTCTTAGTTCAATCAGTAAAAGGTAAAGAAAAGAAGATGAAAAAGCATAGTTTCAAAGTAGATTTGTCAAAACCAATAGTGTTGCCCAATGTTGATATATCCAAATTAAAAGGGCAAGAACTTATTGATTTTGGTGAACTATGCAAAGCCAAAGCCAAACAAGAGAAGCAAATGGCTATTCAAAAGAAAAATAAAGTAATTTAGAAGGTAAAAGCACTCTTAACCGATATGCTACTTGAAGCTACAATAACCAAAGATGCAGCCATCCATGTTCAACTGGATGAACTCCTAACAAACATAGAGACATCTAGAGTAGATGCATTTGAATATTTGAGCAAGCTAAAAGACAAGGAGCTCATAGCTAAAATGATTGAAGAGGTACAGAAAGCTATTGCTATTGGCAAAGTTAAACTTGTCAAATTTATTGCTGAGTTGACCCCTCAACTCAAGCACATTCTTTATTTATTTCAAAAACTCTGTACATTCTCTTTATTCATTAAGGATATCAAAAATAAAACAGAAGTAATTGAGAAAGAGATCACCAATCTCTCAAATAAGTTGACCCTAGAGCCCAATTCAGTTCAGAATTTTTATACAAAGTTACAACAGCTCATGGCTCAACAATTGGACCTAAGAAATGAAGAACACAAGATAAGGATGGACATAATGACACTTCAGACATTATTCCTTCCTCATCTTTCCTCCATCCAAGAACAGATCAACTGAGCCACATACCTATCTACTACAGAAGAGGGAAGCACATTAGATGGCTTAATATCATTATTGGCTGATATTCTAGCGCATAATTCTTTAATGGACAATGTACAGGATGCTCTCTCTGTCGCTCTCACCAAAGCAAGGACAAAGTACAAATCCATTTTTGACCAAATGCCACCACCGAATGGTAACTAAATTTTGATGTTTGTCAAAAAGGAGGAGTGATATAGTATTCAAAGCATCAAAGTATCAAACAAAAGGAGTGTAGTATACAGGGGGAGTATACCGAGTAGAGTGAGTAGAGTATACTGAGCAGTGAACCAAGCAGAGTAGAACAATAGTGATTATAGATTATTGATCATCAAGCATGCAAAATCAAAGTTATGTACAGTATATTGATAAGGGGAGTATATCTGAATATACTATTTCATTGACAAATGAATATACTGTCAGTTTTGTCAAAATTTTGCAAGTATATAGATTTTTGAGTTATGACTTTGAAAGTAGTTTTGTCAAACATCTCAACTAAAGTCAAAAGGGGAGATTGTTACTACTTATTAAGTTGCAATTAGTTTTATATCCAAAGTCATTCTATATACTCTAATCAGTTACTACTACCGAAATATTAAGTCGGTATGCACAGAGTAGTCGGTAATAGAAGAAACTAGTCTCAAAGCCCAGTATACACCGAGCTATCTACCGAGTATCATTCTATGTCTACCAAGCATCAAAGATGATACACCGAGTTGATATACACCAAGTGAAACGTGTTACCAGATTCATTGAACCTAAACACACATATGGAAACGTGTTACAAGATCGAGGATCATAGAACCGTTATCACATTGGAAATTGCACTTCAAGATTTTGTATGATTTTGAGGTCATTTAACCAATGAAATATTTTGTATAGTTATTCATTCAAGAAATCATGTTTGTAAGATCAAAGCATGAACCAGATCACCGACATAAGAGATCTATTTATACAGCATGGATTAAAGATAAAAGAATAAGATAGAGACATACATAAGTGTATGAAGAAAGACATGTGTGATACATGAGAAAGCACTAAATGTTATGACTATTACAGAGACACAGAGGTCACCGAGAAGGATTTCAGAGAATAGTCAAAGAATAGAGTAAATAGAAGGGTATACCGAGTTACTTTATGAGTTACCGAGGTATTCTATAAGCAAGGTAATCTTATTTTGAGCACATAGAATCTGCTATAACATTCCAAATGTAAAGTTGCAGATAGTTGTAAAGATTTTATTGAAAAATTTGAAGTTGTAAGAGAAACCTTTAACAGGGTAAAAGACTCTAACCAAATCTATAAATTGTAAAGCCTTTAACCAGGTGCAACATTTAGATTAAGTGTTGTAAAATCCTTTAGCAAGGTAGATCTAGTAGATCTTGATACTCCTAATAGGGTAAGCTATCAGAAATAGCTAAACATGTAGCTCTAATCGAGCATCCTTTATTATTGCAGTAGTGAAGTTGTGGGTGCCATCCCCACCGTATTTTTTCTCTCTAACCAAGAGTTTCTGTGTAACCAAAATATATGTGTTATGGAGTGAATCATGTATGATTGTTATTTATTTGTTTTAGCTTTATGTTATGTTACAATAGTTTTTGGTTTATACATAATAGTAAAGATATTGTTGATCAAAGGATTTGAAGTACTAATTCACCCCTTCCCTCTCAGTACATTAGCTTTCCATATTGGACCTAACAGGTTTGACTCTATCATGAGAATGCTCATAGAGGAGCTTAGTGTAGTATAACTAATGAGCATAAGTGATGTTGTTTTCAACTTGTTTTCTCTCTTTCTTAGCTCCCTCCAAATGCCTTTGTGATTGTGCTTACCCAACAAAATTAACTCCTTCCTTCTAGCCATCACATAGTTTCCTTTTTTTGATTTTATCAAATTCTTATACTTCAGTTTTCTTTCTTTGCTTGATTCATTATCTTTGAAATATTTTCTTTCTACCTTGCACTCTTTGTCAAACCAAGGATTAGCTGGAAAAGAGTTTAAGACCCCTTTCTTAGGTTGAGATCTTTTGCACATCTTTAGTGCATTATGAATTATTGGGATCAATTCATTATTGTTGATGTATTCCTTTTATTTGTTGATTTCTCTATGAGTTATATTGTACTTTGTGGTTTGAAGTTGTTTAAGAGATTCAATAGAAAGCTCTTGTTTTTTATGATTCACAAGGATTTTACCTTGCATATGCATCTTTATATGCTTGTGTATGTTCTACCCAACCTGTTGGTTATTAGTATGGATGGAAATATTGAAAAGAAGAGGCAAATGGTCTTAATCCAACTCAATAGGGAAAACACCAATATTAAACTCTAGAAACCTATGGATAGAGCATTGAGAGCAAATAACATAATCCACCACACTTTGTCCATTGTAAGTTTTGCAGGTAATACCTCTGGATTTTGGTTGATATTTCATAGCATTGTAGATAACCATACCATATAGACTACATAGACCCAACAACTCCACCCCAAAATGTGAGACATTCCCATTACCATCTTATGAAGTCCTCCTTAGAGGTTGATCCTCACTTTCTTCCAGCCATAAAGGGTTGTTGTCCTCCCTTTCTTCTCTACCCAACTGAATAGACTTATTATTGGTAGTCCTAGCATTGAAATCCCCTAAAAGAACTATTTCACCAGAAGTGTTGAATTCTAAAATATCTTTTTTTAAAGCTGCAAAAGGGTCTTCACTATCTAGATTTTTCTTCTTGTAAGTTTAGGAACTTTGTGGAGCAAAGTAATATGTTGCCACCCTAATAGTAACCTCGTTGTCAACTATTTTCATCCATATATATTATTTATTTGGGTCATCTTTCTCAAATTCTACTACTCCATCCCATGTTTCTCTAATTAAAATTGTGATCCCTCCATGTCCTTTACTAGTTTCCATCTCTTCGTTCCAAACTAAAATTTTATTGAATCCCACAAAGTCTGGCACTCTACAACCATCGTGTTCATGTGTTTTGATGAGAATGATAATGTCCTTCGCCTTAGCAATGGGCCCCAAGCTCGATCCTCTCCTCTATGGAAATCCCCTACAGTTCCAATTTACCATGTGGAGATATTCCTGAGGGGCCCCAAATTCCTATTTGATGTTTGGAAGACACTCATTGATTTGAGCCTTTCCATTTTCAGCCATACCCAATTTCCTGCTACTCTTGTTGTTTTCACCTTTTCCCACTCCTTTCTATTGTCGGGTGATTATGTCATATTGTAATTAGAATGTTAAGTATGTTAAGGGTCGGTGGTTACCGACAGTTGGCACTGGGAAACCTATACCGACAACCATATATATGTACTTGGGTCTCTATTTCAAGACGTGGATGTTGCTTCAAGAAACTATGTTTTAAATGTATTGGCAGTTTGGAATCAATGAATACAGACATATGAGTTCTCCTTACTTGCATCTTTGTGTATTGCTACATTTGCTATATCTTTGTACTGTTATGCACTAAATGCACACATCCCTCGGGGGCAAAACATCTGGCATCATTGTTGGGGAGCCTCTCAAATAAATTCAAATTTCTTTGAATCCCTCAATGTATCCTTATTTTGGAATTTTTAATTCCTCA
Organism: Cryptomeria japonica; assembly: GCF_030272615.1. Taxonomy (NCBI): domain Eukaryota; kingdom Viridiplantae; phylum Streptophyta; class Pinopsida; order Cupressales; family Cupressaceae; genus Cryptomeria; species Cryptomeria japonica. Next base: position 680,563,811 of record NC_081410.1, on the reverse strand, counting down.
TTTTGAATTCAAATTTCCTTTCCCTCCTCTTCTCAAGGAATTTTATATTCCTGTTTATTTTCCCAAGACACCCTTGATCCATGTCTTCTATCTCAAATCGATCTCAACCCTCCATAAGGAAATCAATCTTGGTCCTTCCTTGGCCTCCTCCAATCTATAAGTTGGAGATAATTTCATCCTCAGAACATGGATCTTCATCATGGCATCCTCAATCTGCTTCTGTCCTCTTCTATCTTCTATTGTCATGCCATTATAATATCTTCATGATCCTCTATCCTATCCTCTTCTAATCCAAATCCTAATCTATCTACCACAATCCAATCCAAATATTGATCCAACAATCTTGTTGAAGCAAAGGAGAGACAACCACATAAAGCAATCTAGGAGCAAATCAACATCAAGTTGGAGGCATTTGGGTGCACTTCAACTTCATCCAAGCTCCATTGAGGAAGAAGGTGAAAGCAAGGTATAATTGGGTTTTAATGCATTGTTTGTGTTTCATGATTTTTTGCTTGTTTATTTGCAATCTAACCATCTTATTCTCCTTATAAGGTTTTTTCCCCTCTTCATTCTGGCATGTCTGATGGGACACACGTCCCGAATTTAACAAAAAAATGAGGCTTTTTTGAAGGTTCACACTTCAATGCGAGTGCCTGTCCTTTGGCGTGACTGCATCAAATTTGAAAAAAAAATTGGAGCCTCACTATGCTTCAGCGCAACCGCCGTGTTAAAACATCTATCTCCCCTTCTTCATTCTTCCACATTATTCTCACCTCTATCTTCATTTTTCTTAATAATCCAAAAATCTATTGAAAATTGTAAAATCTAATCAAAACATCCAAAAAAATACACTAGTTTAGTTGTGTTTTTGTTTTCAATTGTTGCTTCAGCGCGAGCGCTCTGCGACTAGCATGAGCGTGCCTTACATTATCCCGCCTAGTTATTTGTTGAAAGTTTGAATTTTAATTTTTGGGTACTCTCATGTTGTTTTGTCTTTTAGTGCGACCGCACGCGCATTAGCATGACTGTTTGTTAATCAGTGTGGTCGCTAGTAAAATTTATTCTATTTTTTTGCTATATCTTGTCTTCGCTAGTAAAATTTATTCTGTTTTTTTTCCATATCTTTCTTGTCTTCACTATGTTTCCCTCCAAACTTCTATAGAACCCCCACAATTTCATTTTATACATTTCCTTCCTTGAGGACCTTATCCCAAATTCCACTTATATAAGCCCGAAATCCCACATTTATCTATTTTTAGGGTTTACCATAACTTCTAGTTTTATCCAATCACCTCCAAATTTTGCCATATTGTTTATCTCCAATTTTTGTTGCTTTGCCCCTCTTGGACAATTTTTTCCATTCCTTCACCTCGCTTCTAAAATCCATATTTTATGCTTCCCTATCCCTTAGTGTCAAAAACCTAGTCAAACCCTAATTACCCATCAAATTTTCCCCCAAATCCAAATTTTTCCTTTATTAAGAAAGTGTTTATTTTTGTTTTTCTACTCATTCCCACAAAAAAAAAAATATATATTTTTTTGTCATTTTTTTTCTTTTGCAGGACGCTTGTCGAAGACTTTGTTGAACATAGAGCACCACTGAGAGGGGGCTGAATCAATGGTTCCTAAACTTTTTGACTTTTCAAAGCAACTTCAGAATACTGATTATTAACTAAAGAACTAAACAATCAAACCAGTGAAGCAAAAAGGAAAACCAAAGATATCAATCACATAAGTGCAACTCACAACACCAGATATACGAGTAAAACCCAATATGGCAAAAACCTCGGTGAGAAGTATTGCTGGAGACTACTGCTCCAATCTAGCCTCACAAGTAAAATATTTGATTACAAAGATTTAGAGCACCAACCCAAGGAGCACCAAACCCTGCACCAAGATCCAACTTGGCGATGTATATATGTTGAAGTACAATTTAGATACAGTTAAGGCTTCTTGTTGCAAATGAATTCTGCAACTCTTGATCAACTATCTTATTGTTGGCTGACAGTCTTTTCTTCTCCACTGAATCTCACATTGTTGGTTGTGATATCACACTATCTGATTCTTGGCCTCTCGTATCTCTCTCTCTCTCTCTCACAATCTTACAACATATTGTGTCACACTTGGATGTTGTCTTTCTCTATCACACCTCACCGATTTGCTTATCTATTGGACTTGCTACAGTTATACCGGTACTCAATCACTATTAGTTAAACCCTCTCACCGGTATGCTTTCTCACTCACTCTGCAACTTTCTTAGAATAAGTTCTAAGGCCAAAAAGGATTCTGCTCTACACTTAAGCTCTCTTTCACTTCTCTACCAGCATCACCTTGCTCTGTTTTGAGCTCATCTATTTATCACCATGGTTTCTCAGCAAGAATGCATTCAAACACTAAGTGGCTAGGGTTTCCTTTACCCGATGCAATATTCATGAGATCCGATCCAGTTAGTCTTGGATCGATCACCTATACTCCATTAATTCATGTGTACATGTTTTCCATTATCCAAAGCATACTTGCTAAAGATAGCAATATCGTACATGATTTTCTACCTTGAAATATGTCAACTCATAAAGTGCTTAGTTGTTTTCTTTTCGAGGTCTTCTTGCAATCTGATTTCCTTTGCATTGATCCAGGCACCAACTTCTCCTTGATCTTCCTCTGTTATTCTTTCTTCCTCGAGCCGCATCAGTTAGTTACAATCCCACGATTTGTGGTTGTTTCATTAATGTCAACTAGTTTTTTCAACAACCAAGTCGAAGGAGGCTTTACCGACCTCTGCATGTTTTCCACCTCAACTCCACATGGCATCACAATGGTCAATCACTTAGCTCACTATCACACAATTGGTTCATACTTGAACATTCAACAATCTCATACCGGTACACGCCTTTACTGATGAGACCTACTCCTTCTGCTAACCGGTAGTGCACACTACATCGGTAGCACATCTTCACCTCTGGTGGATTGTGATTACTTTAACATTCTGCCTCTTCATCATAATACAAGAAGACAACCTCCAAACTAATTTAACTCTCTATCAGTTTCCACTCAATCATGCTAACACACACCTAGCCTTCATCCTGATTTATGCCTTATCGGTAAGCCTTCCTTTTGTCTGTTCACTCTCATGTGTATTTCCATTATATCGATCACCCCTTCTTACTTATCAGTGACCTTGCCAAGCTGGTTGACATCAATGACAACTTAATGCCAAAATGCCAACAATCTCCCCCTTTGGCATTGATGTCAACTTATCGCAAGACACTTCATACCGGTACATTTCTCCCCCTTTGACACAATGACAAAGGGTATGGTACACTCCCCCTTTGATCCATACCGAGCTCCCCCTTTCACTGTTATGAACTCCCCCTGAGCCAAATAAATCCTTCCTAGGTAGATGAGACAACTCCCAACTTGTGTCTGAGGTACTCAAAAGTTCTTAATCACACCTGAAAGTGCAGATCATACCCAAAACCATGCATTTCCAAATCTGAAATAAAAAATTCTGAGTTTGAAATATCATTTCCAGACTTTTATCAGCTTTTCCAGATTTAAAATGTGCATTTCCATATTTGGGGAATTTTTTAAGAGGCATAGTTTGTAATATTTTAATGTTATTTCATTCATTTCTTAGTTTTTTAAAATTCAAAATCTATTTATTTTTCAGATTTGATTGTAATGTCCCCTACTAGGGTTTGGTCAATTTTAACTATAATTAATCTATTTTCAAAGTACTTATTGTGAGATTTTGCCAAGATCTAGAGGCAATGGAAAGCACAAATAAGAGAGAACAAAATAGATGATAGAAATAAATTATATTCTATCAAGATGAAAATACTGATCAATTGGATCATCAAGCATTACATACAATGAATATGAGCCTACTTATATAGGCAAGGCTATATGGATATGTGAGCACACAAACATGACATGTGGCTCAATAAGAAATAAGGGTAGGTAGGAAATAGGTGTGGGTAGGTAGGAAAAAACAATAACCATTCTACATGAGGTGGATCACCCACTGAATGTGGAGTGTAATAACAAGATCACACCATAAAAGGTGGAAATTCTCCTACACACACTATCCCAATGTGGCACAAACACCCAAGTGTCTCATACCCAAACTACTATGAAATAAATTTCCTAAGTAAACTTAAGTAAAGTGTAATAATATCAAAGATGAATAATTATTTACACCAACACCCCCCCTTAAGTGCAACTTAGGGGAATGCACTCAAGTATACAATGCAACTAAGCAATGCAATATGGGTCCCGACTACGAGGCCATGTTAAGTACCCATGTACAAATGCAAAAGCATGCAAACAAATGCAATGGAATCTCTCACAAAGAGGGGAAAGAGAGAAAAACCCCTCACCCAAAAGAGAGATGAAAACTAGATACAAATAACTCTCATAGAAGTATGTGAAGGAAAAAACTCCATGTGAGGAAAAGTCCCCCCATATGAGAGAAGAAGAAGAGAGACTAGGAAGCCCCCCCTCAATGTGGAATCTATATCAATGATAGAAGCTCGAAGATAAATGAAGAAATTGCTCCACGAACGTCGAACCATGTTCCTCCCCTTAGGAAGAAACAAAACCAAAGGTGGATCCAAAAAGTCTCCCCAACCATGAAGAGAAGATGAAGCAAAAATACTCATGATGAAAGGAATCTCTGAAAATTGCTCAAGTGTCCCCATGTCGATGCTAAAAGGTACCCCCTCCAAAGGTGGTAAACTGCACCACACTGCTGAAAAAGGCACTCCAAGATCTAGTGGAGATGAATGTAGAACAATGTCCAAAGAGTCACATGTCTCCTCAAAAGATAAAGAGACCTCCTCCAAGTGTTGTACAAAAGTATCCACAATCATGTCAACATCTAAAGATTGATCGTGCAGAAAATGCACAAGAGGGACAAAGTGATCCCTCACAACAATCAAAGAAGGATCATCTTCATCAAAGAGAAGATGAATATCATCAACGATGTCTCCCAAATCTGCATTGTAGGACTCCACAAACAAACCTAGAATGTCTGTCAAGTAGGCATCCCATGAAACTGAAGCTGGAAGACATGAAATATCATGTTGCACTGAATCATAAGAAGGCAAAACTGTCGCACTAGTTGCATCATCAGGTGCAATAGGTGGTGTGATATCAAGAGAAGGAGATGAAATGCAAGGCACAAGAATGGGGTCACAAGTGAGAATCCCCAAGTTCAAGTGCCCAAAGTTCTCCTCAAAATCTGAATCATCAACATAGGAAGAATCAACCTCATCAATAGGACCAAAATCTGAAAAAGAGTACAACTGAGATGCATGATCAACCACCCATGTCGCAATGATAGCTCCACTCTCCAAGTCTCTAATGATAACTGAATCAGGTGTAAACCTCATAGTTTTCCTAGTTGCCCCATGTGTGATTCAATAGATGGAAAGAAGATTATTTGTCAAGTGGGGTACACACAACACATCATTGAAGGAGTTATCCCCAATGGCAATAGATCCTTTCCCAATCACATCCATGTATGTATGATTGCCCATCAAAATCTGCGGCATGTGGCAAGGCTCAAATGTAGAAAACATAGACTGTGAAGATGCCATATTATGAGAAGCCTCTAAATCTAGAAGCTATCTCCTTCAATTAGGACTTGTAGTAGCACAAAGATCTTGTCCCTTTCCTTTATCTGTCCCAAAAGAGTGATCCTTTCCTTTATCCTTGGAAGAAGAAGTCGATGTAGAAATTCTAGAAGGTAGGTTGATTCTATTCTTCTCAAGAAGATTCTTCAACTCATCAATATCCTTCTTATAACAATGATGTTCATCATGTCCTGACTTCTTGCAATATCCACAAAAAAAATTATCCTTATATGATTTCCTCTTAGGTGAGAATGGTGAATCACCTTGTTGTGGAGAGGAAGATTGTGCTCCATCTTGTTGTGGTTTTTGTAGACGTCTAAAAATGGTCAACGCTTGCGAGGTCATACTTTAACATTTGCGCATTGCTTCATTTTAGGTTTTTGCATCGCATTAACATTTCTCCTATGTCACGCACTTGGTTTTTATCATTTGCGAGCATCAAGTCATTCTTCTGCATTCTTCATTCATCTCGCCTTGGAATTTGGTCTCATCGACAACAATCTTTAGTCATGATTTTGGTCAATCTTATCCTGTCGCATCAATGTGCGTGCTCATTTGTCATCATTTTGGACATCGTCAATCCTAATTAGGGTTTTGTCCTGTTATCAATCTTATCATGTGGCGATCGATTTGTCATCAATTCTTATCATTTTCAATCTTGTCGTTTTGCGATCGATTTGTCATCGATCATTGTCATGTTCGATCTTGTCATCTTGCGATCGATTTGTCATCGATCGTGGTCATTTTTCAATCTTGTCGTCTTGCAATCTATTTTGTCATCAATCCTTGTCCTCTTGTCAATTTTGTCATTTTGGGATCGATGTGCCATCGATCGTTGTCTATCCCAATTATGTCAATTTGGAGCAATTAGTCATTGTTCCTCGTCAATTGGCGCATTTATCAATTAAATCATTTATCACATTGGTCCTTTGTTAATCAGAATCATGATCGAGTCAATTATCTTTCATCAAGCCCTAATTGTCATCCTTGCATTGCTAATTCATCTTCTAGGGTTCTATGATTTAATCATTTAACCTTATTTGTCATTTCTTCCTCTAGGATTAATAAATTATTTATTTATCCTAAGTCTTCTCATCACAATTAAATATTCATTTAATTGGCTAATTATTCCTCTTTTTGTGAATTAATTAATAAATGACAAATTATTAATTAATTTACCTAATTCCTAATTTCCTATTTTTCATCAATTTCTAATTCCTAATTTTCCTCTTTTTCTAAGTTTCTAATTTTCTAATTCCTAATTTCAATTCTCTCCTATTTTCTCCTAATTTCATGGGAATGAAATTTCAATTTGTCATAATTTGTCATAATTGACAATCAATCAATTTTGACATAGAAATTTGTCATAATTTGTCATAATTGACAATCAATCAATTTTGAGATAGAAATTTGTCATAAATTGTCATGAATTATCAATCAATCAAATTTTGCATAGAAAGTGCATAATTTGTCATAAATTGTCATAATTGACATTTTTGCTTTGCAATTTCCATTTGAATGGAATCATGCTAATTTGATCTTTTTCTTCAATTTGTCTATAAATTGGATGAATTTCTTCAATCCCAGCTAATCACATTATCGAAAGAATCAGATGAATCAAATAATCACTCTTTCTAATCACTTTGTCAAATCAATCACGCTTCGAGTACTCTTGCGCCACTATCTTGTCTACTTGCTTTCATCTCATGTGTATGCACTTGAAGGTGAGATCCACAAACAAAGGCTATTTGAAGAAGAAAGAAGGACAATGGAGCCGCATGAAGGAAGTATTCAGATCTACATTTGGTTTGCTTAGCTTTTAGTTTTGAATGTTTTATTTTCATGTCTTTATTGAGTGTGTTTAGGATTAATCATTGCATTTGAGCTTTTGTGATTGAGCTAGATTAGTATTTTGATTTGCGTGTGATGATTTTCGATTTCCTAGCTACAGTTTTGACTTAGGTTGCTTTTGATTCTTGCCTTTTCCTTGATTTCTTTGATTCCCTTTGTTAGCCACCAAAGCTTGTGACTTTGAAGATTTGAGAATCCCCATCATGGTCAACTTAGATTGCTCAACTATCAACATCTCTGTGACTGAATCAAATGAGGTAGAAGTGCATGAGGAACCTTAAGCTAACCTATGGATGTGAAAGCTAGATACAAAGGCTGCATACTCTGAAGGACGCTTGTCCAACAAGTTATAAACCAATTGAGCATCCTTTTTGTCAATTCCACAATCATTTAGCTTTGCTCTTAGCTCATTTGCTTTTGTGACATAATCTTGGATTGTATCAAAATCCTTGGGATCCAAAGTTGTGAGTTCACTATAAAGCTTGTAGCCCTTAATCTCATCAACTTGACCATACAATTTTTGAAAAATATCCCAAGCCTCTTTAATTTTAGTAAACTTATCAATGTGAAAAATAAGGTCATCTGATACATACTTTCTAAGAGTTCCAATTGCCATAGCATTCTTAGTAAGTCATTCAATTTGAGCATTAGGATCAGCCTTAGGATCAGGTGGTGTTGTTATAGTTTCATTTACATAATGAATAAGTCATTTTTCCATTAGTTTACTCCATGCCTTAATCTTCCATGATGCATAATTATGAGGAGTTAAAAGTGAAAATTTAGGATAACCCATAGCACCAAAATGAAAAAACACAAGATAGAGAGAGGCACAATCACACAAGACACCCCCCCAAAAATACTCAATCAAGAAACACCCCCCAAATTGGTGATTTTGGCACTTTATACTTAGTGCATATACAATGGGCCACTTGAAAAACAAGGCAAAGTGGACTTCTGATTTCAATTTACAACTTCTCAAAATGAGATCTAAGAGACTTCAACAAATACTGCGAGTGATCTAAACTAAGATCCAAGCAAAATGCAAGTACCAAATATGCCAAGAATGGCCAAATAATGAAAATACAATTTCTACTCAAAATCACTGCAAACAAATGGCATATTATGAAAGTAGATGAAAAAATATGCACTTTCAAAAAAAATGGCACCTGAAAAGGAGTCCATATGAGCCCAAATGAAGCCTCCAAAGTTGTAAAAATTGGGATTTCATGATTTCCAAAACACCTATATCCGAAAAGTATAAAAAAACCGTACCACTGTACAGATCACAAAATTCTACCCCAAAACAAAAAACATTTCTTGAAAAAAGGAGTCTGGATGAGTGAGATATCTCTATTTGAAAATTGTCTGTAAAATTATAATTTCTGGAAAATTTCCGCTGCAGTTTCAAATTTCAAATGCCTTTAGATTTGGCCTCTGAAGTCCGATTTGGATGAAACAAAAGGCAAAACTGACTTTCTTGGACCTCTTCAATCCAATGATGACCTCATATTTGACCTAACAATCTCCAATAAAAACCTGCAATAGAAAGCTCCAAAATGCAAACCCCAAATAGCATCAAATTTCTCTCAATTAGCAACCCAATGACACTCTAATGGCTCTGATACCATGTGAGATTTTTCCAAGATCTAGAGGCAATGGAAAGCACAAATAAGAGAGAACAAAATAGATGATAGAAATAAACTGTATTCTATCAAGATGAAAATACTGATCAACTGGATCATCAAGCATTACATACAATGAATATGAACTTGCTTATATAGGCAAAGCTATATGGATATGTGAGCACACAAACATGACATGTGGCTCAATAATAAATAAGGGTAGGTAGGAAATAGGTGTGGGTAGGTAGGAGAAACAATAAATATTCCACATGAGGTGGATCACCCACTGAATGTGGAGTGTAACAACAAGATCACACCATAAAAGGTGGAAATTCTCCTACACACACTATCCCAATGTGGCACAAACACCCAAGTGTCTCATACCCAAACTACTATGAAATGCATTTCTTAAGTAAACTTAAGTAAAGTGTAATAATATCCAAGATGAATAATTATTTACACCAACACTTATGACTTGAACTAACTTGATTAAGAATCAAGACTATCTTAACATGAATCAAATCTGGGATGTTCTATCCTTTCTTTAGTCAATGAAGTACTTGTTGTCTTACTATACTAAATTATTAATCTTATTCTGATCCATTGTAATTTCTTTACATATTTATTAATTACTAATTATATGAATTATTAGTAATTTCTAAAAAAATTATATTTTATTATTATCAATATCTATATTTACAATCCTTATATTATTCCTTACTCTGATTTGGATATATATATATATATATATATATATATATATATAAAGTAATAGTACCAATTATTTATGTATTAACTGATCTATATAATTTATATATTACTACTACCAACTTAAAACAATCCTAGTTAATAACATGTTTACTGGCTGGTAATGGTAGACAGATCTGATGCATGTCAGATCTAGTCTGCCACTGTCATGATACTTAGCATCCTTATTAAATACATATTGCACTCTATTTTAATATTTCTATTAATATTAAATTCTGCATAGAAACATTATCATGCTTCATATAGTAAAATACATTCCCATGCATACCATCAAGGTCAAGGATGTTACTGCATGTAACTCAATAGTTCTAATCTAATCTTTATTCTTAATTAGAAAGACGTAACTTAGTATTCAACAGTTATTAGTTAATGAGTAGTTGCAGCATGTTGCTTGTGATGTAATAATCTACTAGTAACTTAATGTTCAATCCCTTCCCTAATACAGGTCACAACAATAACCTGTAAGTACAATTCGAAATGTTGTATATTTCTTTGCAATCGTTTGGTGTGCCAAAGGCAATTTCTCTTAGAAGAGCGATCCAACTGGAATAATAATATATATATAGCCCAGCATTTGTCAGTATATCCGATATCCTTTTCTGCTCTTATGAGCAAGCCCATACTGGACAATGAAAACAAACATATAAATTCTCCACGTACTCTTCGAATGAATCCAATTGGTGTCTTATAGTTTGTGAAGTGAACAATTACCTTGTTTGGTTTGAGAAGATATCTCTCTTCACTCGCACCTTTCCATTATTGTTAGTTAGCTAATCAATATTAGTTATATGTATAATTTAAGGTAATATCTTGTTTTTCAGTTGGGTTCTTTCTTGATCATAAATGATATTGTAGGGATCGGTGGGTTCGGATCCTCCTTGGCTTAGATGTCTTGCCTTAATAGATTATAGATGTCTTATACACGACTTCATGAGTGTATAATCATTGGTATTTGTGTAGGGGAAAAAAGCGAGACTAGGTTATCATGCCCTAATCCTACCTTTTGACACACATTACGGAATACGAAAGAGCCTAGAGATATCGCACAATTGGCTACTTCTTTTTGTGAAAGAGAGAGCCACGGGATATCTATTAGGATTTCTATTCCCTTGTTGAAATTGTAAGATCAAGTAATGCAAGTTCAAACCCTAATCCCAAAACGCAAGTATGAACTAATAACAAGATTACAGAATTGAGATTAAACAATGAACAACTGTAAATACAAGGATGAAATAAGAATGCAGATGTGTACCCGGAGTCAAAACCGGACTGAAAATGTTCGGGACGGGAGCACGGGTGCCACTGTCCTGAAAACTGCACCGGAAACTGTCGTTCTACACTTTGAAACACTGTCGGAAAGCTGTCTGTCTGGAGGACTAGGGCGCTCAGCGCCTCTGTCCCAGGGACCAGGGCGCCCAGCGCCCCTGTCTTGGTAGGACCAAGGCGCCCAGCGCCCCTATCCCAGTCTTCTGCTCTGCAATTTGATATAGAGTGCTGTCTCGACCTTCTCTCTCTGGATCTGTATCCCGCGGCGTCGTCCGAATCCCGAAACCTGCAATGATATCTGAAAAAGGGTGTATGGGCGGCTATATAGGGTTTTACCTTAGTCAAACCCCCGCTTCGGTGATTTCCACCTCCACGAATAGCCAAGTTGTTTTGTAAAATGTATTGTGTGTGCAGACCTAGTGTGTGTGCAAGGTCCTAAAATGCAAGAAAGCAAACTAGAGCAACCTAGAAAGTAAACCCTAATTGCTTGTAAATGATAATGTAAATGCTCTAAATCAAGATGCAAAGTGATCTAAAGCATGAATAAATGATGTATTGAAGCTTATGTAAAGACATGAAAACAACATGAAATCATACCCAACCCTCAAGGGAGGAGTACAAGCCAATCTTCAGTCAGTAATCTCCTATTGTTCTTCAATGTCTTCCAAGCCCTAAGTGGATGAATGAATTTGATAGATGCTTGATAGAAGGATGTTGAATGTTGTTGAAGTCTTCCAAGATCTGCTCTTTCGCTGCATATGAGGTTCTTGAAAACAAAAATCGGATCCCTTCAAATGAAGAAAGAGAGCTCTTATGTAGGAAACCCTAGATCGTAAATTCGTCTTTTGGCCGACCTAGAGATTGAATATCCCACCAATTTCTTGGGGTTAAGCTTTATTTTATGATTGGATCATGCTCCCAAAATTTCGGGAAAAATGTCCGGGACCATGTGCACTCCGGGCACCACGGTCCCGACAACTTTTCACCAAATTTTCAAGGCCGTCGGATATGATGATTTTAGAGAGAATCCCGAAGTTACAGGTGATTTTGAGATGTTTTGACCCCAAAACCAAGCCCCCAAGTTCGAAATAGGACTTAATTAGGGTTTTTGATTGAGTGATGTATTGGAGGAATAAAATGCGAAGGGCGCGCTTTAGCGAAAGGGCCCAACTTTATGATGCAAAGGACGACGAAATAGGACCTTAGACCTAATTAATTTGATTAATTAAGTGCTAAAGGAGAAATGCAATGCAAAATGTAAAATGCACTAAGGCGGGTGCTAAACTAGGTGTGAAATTGTACCACCCTAGCAAGTGCGTACAATTTACGACGCTACATTTAGCCCCCACTTTAGCGGTCATATGAGTACTACGTGCATATGCAAGCTAAAGTACAGAAAAGTAAACATTATTTGAAAAAGGATATATCCATAAGTTATCGGACGAAGCCCCCAGCGGTATCTGCAGTACACAGTTAGGAACCACACCCTACAAAACACACGTTAGATCACAAAATCACCTAATGCTTACTAAGGAAAGTGATGAAATTTGTGAGTAGCTATATGCCCCCCCCTGTTTCGACTTGCTTACTAGGGAGGTGAAACAGGGTAGCATGTTTACTTGCGACAAATTGTGTAAGAGAGTATTGATGAGGGGTGTTCACTAAATAGGCTTCATCAGAGCACTTTTTGGAACATCCCGAGAGTAGGGGAAGGAAAATACGATTCCAACGCAACAAACGGCTCGAAAATCGCATCTCCCAAACCCAAGTTATGATAAAATGAATGATAGAGGAAAATTAGGGTTTCAAAAGTGAAGATAAACAAGTAAGAGTATATACTTTGAAAGTGACACTTGCATTTGTCACTTTGTTGATTTCAGAATACTATTCAGTATAGCAGAGCCCACATAGCCATCATCATGCCTTCACGACGACTGGAGCATCCCACGAGGATCGAGATCCTGCGCCAGGCCATGATCAACGACGAGCCACTGGACGAGGTGAGTTGACTGAACGTTTGACTTTTGATTTTTTCGCATTTTGACTTTTTTGTGATCGTATGCGGGCCTTGAAGGCTGACCGGGGCCCTGACAGGGGCGCCATGGTCCCTGACAGGGCGCCATGGTCCCCAATCAGGGCTTGGCGAGGGGTTTCAGGACTAGCACACGATGTTCAACAGTTTGCATTAGCGATTTTGATGATCGAGTACTGATTACGGTTATGTTTTTGTGTTGCAGGGTCTCCCGTACATGAGAGAGCATACAGCGGGACATATTCTTCACAGTTTGCGAGATCAGATTCCACGGCTGACTCAGTCAGAGAGAGACACACTATCGATTGTGGGATTGTGGTATGTGATCCTCATGCCAGCCATTCGGTTCCATCCTGCGATGCTGATGGCATTGATGGAGCGATGGGATCCTGACACATGCACATTTCACCTTCCAGTAGGAGAGCTGACAGTCACACTCGAGGATGTGTACCGTATACTTCGTCTTCCTATCAGAGGAGCGACTGTTACATACGCGACCGATCGGTCAGCGGAGGATCATCAGAGAGAGCAGGTGTATTGCATAGGGAGAGTCATGCCGAGCAAGACGAGAGGTCGCATCATGGTCAGCTGGCTCTTACATCCTACAGGGGAGGTACCCCTTCTGAGACGCCTTATGATTGCCATCATAGCACTAGCTGTCTGCCCTAATGGGCGAGGGACGCACATGCATGGGGGTCTCACATGGTGTATCAGAGCGATGGAGAGACACAGGAGAGTGTATGCTTGGGGTCAGAGTATGCTTGCACATCTCTATCATGACCTTGAGGAGTATGTATTTGGACAGGGTTGCAGTTTGATGACATGCACACTTCTGCAGGTGTGGATTTTAGAGCACTTCACATGCACCAGGCCCATCGGCTTTCCGCTGAGTACAGCGAGCGAGCGACCCAGGGTGTTCGCTTATCCACTTACCAGCGAGTGGAGATTTGGAGATTTGTTATATTGGAGAGTGATTTTTGACAGACTGACAGCCGAGGTGACAGTGTGGAGACCTTACCTATGGATGCACAGATGGGATGGGATGGAGAGACAGTTAGCATGCCTACAGAGGAACCGCCTACTACAAGGACAGTATTCACACATCATAGTCCCATTCTACTTTGACCGAGTACGGAGGCAGTTTGGGCTAGAGCAGTGTATTCCAGCCGATGTGCCCATCTATACTCGACACTCGCGGGTCCTTCCCAGACCTAGAGCAGTAGCGAGACCAACGATAGATGACATCGAGACGACAGACTTAGAGGGATCAGATCAGGATGTAGTCACTGATTATTCTGCAGAGCCTGGAGCGCAGCGGAGGTACGTCTCATGGTTTATGAGATCATATCCAGGTCCTATCTTTCCACCAGATCATCCGACAGGCTATCCAGGCCCATGGAGACATGGAGACCGAGATGAGGACCAGGGATCCAGGTCAGAGGAGCCAGAGGAGGGAGAGGGTCATGAGGAGGCGGGAGATCCTGATCCACCTACAAGTGATCAGCCCAGTGCCGAGGAGGAGGAGGAGGAGGAGGATACAGATAGAGAGGAGGACAAGGAGGATGCAGGTGATGATGCGGATGAGGACGAGGATGAGGATGACGAGGAGGACGACGAGGAGGAGGATAGAGATGATGAGGAGGAGTCGGATGCAGCTCCCCACCATTCAGGAGATGATACCATAGCTCTGGATCCACCTCTTATTCCCCAACAGGGGGAACATGAGGCGATACGGAGACCTGTTCCTAGTACCGTCCAGCCTACACCCGTCGTGCACAGATTATTCAAGCGAGGGGAGCCTAGCGGTTCCCAGGCACAGATGCTACCATATCATGATCCCTACTGGCGTGAGGGAGATCTAGGTATAGTAGGTTTATATTGATTGATTGATGTTTTGATGATATAGAATGGTACTAACAAAAATCTGTTCAACTGCCACAGCTAATGTGCAGGAATGGCGTTCCCTGATTCAGCAGGTAATGACAGACATTTCCATGATAGCACAGATCCCCAGTTCCTCACAGATTGCTTATAGGCCTCAGGGGAACGCGGGTCGGCATGAAGATTTGTTTTCCCCATTCCGAGTACAGGTAGACATATGGAGGGAGAGAGAGAGTCCTATCAGAGGACCTCCAGCAGGCGCAGCAGAGAGAGAGAATCCTATCAGAGGACCTCCAGCAGGCGCGGCAAGATCTAGCAGCGGCTTAGGCCGAGGCTACCACCTATCGCGCAATCCTTATGGATAGGGATCGTAGGAGTTCCTCTCGGAGTCACTCACGGTCTGTATCGCGCTACACACCCATGGGTCCACCTTCACGGCTAGATCAGGAGGGAGCGTCCAGTCGACACTCTCCAGCCACTAGCCCTAGGGATAGGAGATGATTTTATGATGTAGGAGAGGTCACATTTTGGATATACAGTGACCTATGTTTGTATACGATCCACACATATATATATGTATATATACATGCTTCTCTTTTGTCTCAAATGTGTTATCTTCAATGCTTAAAACAATGTATATTTTGTTTTGATTAAATCTAATACATTTGGTAAACGTACATGTATGTTCAGAATTTAATTTCCATGTGATTGATTTCTCAATGCTCCATGATTAAATTGATACATGTGTGACTTAATTAAACATTTAATCAAGTGCTACATTAATGATAAGGAAGAAATATGCATTAAGTCTAAGAATCATATAACTAATGTGATTTAATTTTGAACTTAAACATGACATGATACGATTCTACTTAACACATAAAGACACTGTATAATATGCTAGCATAATGGAAATGTAAATCTTTTACAATTTACATAAATGAATTCAAGACAAACTATAAAGTAAGAAGACACGCTTGTCGGGAACGAAGCAATATAGATTAAACAACATAACATTTAATTCTATTTTTCTTTAATTAAGAGATACTAACATATTATCCAATGTTGAAGAATTGAAAAGAAGATAGATGAAGAATGAAGAATTAAGCATAATATCTACGCAAGTGCATAGCATTGATAGGTTCTTTAAGAGGCGTACCGTCTACATCCGCTATTTTGTAAGCACCTGATCCATAATCCTCAATAACGATATATGGTCCAAGCCAATTAGGACTAAATTTTCCCTTTTCTGCAGGTAAGGCATTCACATTGCGCTGATTCTCATAAAGGACTAAGTCACCTACTAAGAAGGAACGTTGAATAACCTTATCATTATAGCTTCGTTGTAGAGTTTTGTGATACGCTTGAATATGATCAAGAGAATTTATATGCTGTTCATCAAGCATCTCAAGCTGTTGAAGTTGTTGTTCTCTATAAGAGTCATCATCTACTATACCTTTGAGAGAAACCCTAAGTGATGGAATCTCTAATTCTAAGGGCATAATAGCATCAGCACCATAAACAAGATTATAAGGAGTAGTTCCTGTAGCAATTCGTACACTCGTTCGGTAGGCCCAAAGAGCATAGATTAGCTGGTTACTCCAATCCTTACCATGCTTATTCACGGTCTTGTGAAGAATTTGTTCAATTATTTTATTGGATGTTTCGGCTTGGCCATTTGATTGGGGATAGTATGGTGTAGAAAATCGATGTTTGATATGATACTTCTCGAGGAATTTCTTCACGTCCTTGTTTTTAAATGATGTCCCATTATCTGAGATTATAGTGGAAGGTATCCCGAATCGAGAAATAATATTTTCTAGAAGAAATTGACAAATCACTTCAGCAGTAGTAGAGCGAAGGGGAATAGCTTCTACCCACTTCGTAAAGTAATCTGTTGTGGTTATAATGAAGGTATGTCCTTGAGATGAAGGAGGAGAGATTTTTCTGATAAGATCCAAACCCCATGTGGAGAAAGGCCAAGAAGCTACTTGAGAACAAAGTTCTTGGGCAGGAGCATGAATCAGATTATTGTGTTGTTGACATTGATGACATTTCTTAACAAATGAAAAGGAATCCTTCTGCATAGTTTGCCAATAGTATCCCATACGAAGCAATCTATGAACCAAGGATTTGCCCCCAAAATGCCCCCCACAGGTACTTGAATGTGCCTCTTCAAGAGCAACAGGGATTTCCGACTTGTTAAGATAGCGAAGGAGAAGACCATCATAACCCCTTCGGTAAAGAACATTAGAAAGAATGATATACCTAGCAAACAGCTTGCAGATTCTATCCCTAGTGTTCCTATTAGCCGAATCAGGAAAGGTACCATCAGTCAAATATCTTACTATATGCGAGTACCATTCATCTGAGTCTATAAAATCACAACATGTTACCAAGCTAGAATCGTCTACAATAGCTGGAGAAATAAGGTTGTGAATAATGAATTTAAGATCAACCATAGGGTCCTCTAAAGATACAAGAGAAGCCACACATGCCATTGCATCTGCATGTCGATTATCTTTTCGAGGAACGGGTTCCATGGTATAAGAATCGAATTTTTGTAATAAAGAGATAGCAAGGTCTTTATATTGTGATAATTTGTCTTGTTTTGCTTGATACATTCCTGTTACTTGTCTTATAATCAATTGTGAATCTCCATAGATATGTATGTGTTTTATATTCAGAGCTAAGGCTGCTTTTATTCCCGCTATAAGAGCCTCATACTCAGCAATGTTATTGGTACACAGGAAATTTAGACGATATGATAAGGGAATAGGTTTCTTTGTAGGAGAAACTAGAAC
This sequence comes from Cryptomeria japonica, assembly GCF_030272615.1. NCBI lineage: Eukaryota > Viridiplantae > Streptophyta > Pinopsida > Cupressales > Cupressaceae > Cryptomeria > Cryptomeria japonica. The sequence goes on along the minus strand of NC_081410.1, from coordinate 680,545,951 downwards.
AACCCCTGCCCCCGATCCCGTACGACACTTAGAGCCATCAAAGTATAACTCCCAAGTTTCATCTTTCTCTATAGAAAGAATGAAGTCATCAGGAAAAGACTCAGGGTTAGGGAAGGAGAAAGGTGAAGGGGCCTCAACTAAGTGATCGGTCAACGCTTGTCCTTTAATTGCTCTTTGTGAAACAAATTTAAGGTCAAATTCAGTTAACATCATAACCCACTTAGCTAGACGTCCTGATAAATCAGTTTTAGAGAAAAGATGCTTCAAAGGATCAAACTTCACCATGACGTGGACTTCTGAATTTAAAAGATAATGTCTCCATTTCTGAGTCGCAAACACCAAGGCCAAGCATTGTCTTTCTATCGCAGAATATCGGGTCTCATAATCGAGTAAGGTACGACTTATGTAATAAACCGGACATTCCTTACCATCTTTATCATGTTGTGCTAACAATGCTGCGAGAGCATGAGAAGAAGCAGCTGTATACAGAAGGAAGGGTTTAGAAGGTTCGGCAGGTTGAAGAATAGGAGGACTAGCCAAATACATTTTTAAATCTTCAAATGCTTGCTGACAATCCTCATTCCATTGAAAAGTGATATCCTTTTTAAGAAGTTGAGTAAAAGGAAAGGTACGATCCGCAAGCTGAGACACGAACCTACGAATAGCTTGAATCTTTCCTTGTAAGCTTTTAAGTTGAGACACATTTCTAGGAGGTGGCATATTAACAATAGCATCTATTTTCTTAGTATCCACCTCAATCCCACGATGCGAAACTATGAATCCTAATAGTTTTCCACTATCCACACCAAAAACACATTTTTGGGGATTCAAGCGCATGTGATACTTACGGATTCTTTCAAAGATTTGACGGAGGATTTTAACATGATCCATGCGAAGAAAGGATTTGGCTAAAATATCATCAACATAATCCTCTAAAATCTTATCCATATAATCATGAAAGATAAGGGTCATCGCTTGTTGATAAGTTGCACTGGCATTTTTAAGTCCAAAAGGCATCATTATCCAACAAAACGTACCCCAAGGAGTGGTGAAAGCGGTTTTGAATTGATCTTGAGGGTTTATGAAAATTTGATTGTAGCCTGAAAAACCATCCATGAAGGATAACAAGGCATGTCCTGCCGTAGAATCAACTATCATGTCAATGTTTGGAAGAGGGAAATCATCTTTTAAAGAAGCCTTATTTAGATCCCGAAAGTCAGTACACATTCTTATTTTGTTGTCTGGTTTAGCCACAGCGACAATATTTGAAATCCATGGGGAATAGTCAATAGGGCGGATAAATCCAGCCTCCAATAATTTTTCAATCTCAGCCTTAACAAGCAGAGCCACCTTAGGATTCATTTTTCGAATCTTTTGTTTCACGGGCTTAGCATCAGGAACTAAGACAATATTATGAGTAATGATCTTAGGATCTATACCAGGCATGTCAGAGTATGTCCAAGCAAAGATCTCAGGGAATTCATGCAATAGTTCTTCATATTGTTTCTGTTCCTCTTCATCCAAACATTTTCCAATTTTAATAACTTTCTCTTTATTGCAAGGATCCATCTTAACATCAGTGGTGTCACTTATGAGAAGATTACTTTGTTGAGGAGTATCCTTTAACTGAGGGAATTCTTTCACAATCTCATCGTTATCAATCTCTTTTCCAAAATAGGCTTCAGTGTTCAAACAATAAGGGAGTCCCCTATTGTGATGATAACGAGGAAGAGTGTCATAGGCTCCCAAGAACTCAGCTAAAGCATCGTCAGTAGGGAAGATATCCAAAGCATAGTCACCCAAAGGATCCCCATCAATATACTCAGGGTGTTGTATTGATAGAGATGTAGAGATAGCATTAACACTAATGCATGGTCTTTTAGAAGCTTTAGTACGTCTGCAGGGATTATAGCCAAGTCCAAAGGCATAATTGTGAAAATTAGTCTCTAGAGGAACTCTTATCCCTTGTTCATGAGCACCACAACCTTTTCCATGATACCCATGCTTAGCAAAGATGCGAAAACCATGACCATAACGATCAACCATTTCAGGAAGAGAAGGTGGTTTTTCATAAGACAAAGAATCAAACTCTTCATAATTAGAGGTGTGAGGAGAAGAAGTTTGAGAAGCGGCCACAAAATTATTACTCATAGATTCAGGTAAGGTTGATTGATTTTTAGTTTCTTCTTTCTTTTCAACTTTATGATTTTCAGCTTCTTCCTTCTTTTCAACTTTATGATTTTCAGCTTCTTCCTTCTTTTCAACTTTAATTTCTCTAGAAGGAACCTTATATTCACCTACAAAAGTAGGGTTAAAATCAAGAGATCCCCAATCATCCTCTGCGAGAACCTTCTCAGGATCAAAATCCTTTATATGTGTAATTTCAAGTCGAGAAGGATCTTCTTCAGGAGCTCCAGACTCATCCAAAGAATTTTGATCATCGGAGAGCGAGGATTCATCAATAGGTTTCTTGTTTAAAGAGTCATCACTAGACGAGGATGGCTTAGAAGAATCTCCTTTGGAGTTAGATGTTTGTAGACAAGCTTGAAAATTAGTATCACCTATCAAAGTATATGTCTTATTGTTATAAATGAATTTAACTTGTCTATGCAATGTAGAGGGGACAGCTTGCATGCTGTGAATCCAAGGCCTCCCTAATAACAAGTTATATGTTAAATTTCCCGGCATAACATGGATAGGAGTAGGCAAAGTAACAGGTCCCACTGTGAGAGGTAAGGTGATGATACCTAATGAAGTCTTAGCCACATTGTCAAAGCCATGAATAGGATGAGAGTCAGGCTCAATAAGAGACGTATCCACATTCATCTTATGCAATAGATTAATGCTACACACATTAAGGCCAGAGCCATTATCTACTAGTGTTCGTCTTATAGCAGTGTCTTTCATGATAACCACAATCATCAAGGGATCATATTGTTGTTGAATTTCACTAGTAGGCAACTCATCTTGGGTAAACACAATTTGAGCTTTAGGATTCATCACAGAGTTAACCAAAGATGCTATATTACTAGATGTATTTGGTGGAGGAACATTCAAATCTTTCAAAGCATCTTGTAACATTCCATGATGAGCAGAAGAAGTTTGAATCAAATCCCAAAGGGATATCTTAGCAGGGGTAGCTTTAAGTTGTTCTATGAGATCATATTCCTTACCCATAACTTGTGAAATACGGGGAGCTTGTGGAAGAATTGGTTGAGGATTAGGAAGAGAGACTGGAATAACAGGAGGAGGATTAGGTTGCCTATTGTTTCTAGTATGATAAGTATGGGCAACCGCATGATAACTCTCTCTAGTTATTTGCTTAGCATAACTGTAAGGACTTATAGGTTTTCTTCCTTGCACAGTGATAATTGGTTTATTCGGGGTACGAAAGGAATCATGATCATACCTTCCTTGGACAGTAAGGAGAGGTGATTTAGGAATTTGAAAGGTGGGAGAAGGATAAGCACCTTGGACTTCAAAGAGAGGCTTATTATGTTCATTCAAGTTTATCATGTTAACCAATTTAGAGGTCTTGTTCTTGTTTAAAGATTTCGATAAAGCCACAAAGTCATCAAGAGCATCATCCAACAAAGCCTGATCATATCGGTTAAAAGGTTTGTCTTTTGATTCAAAAGGGGACATCTCCTCATAGAGGGGATTATTGAAAACAACCATGTTACTAGTTTCAGGGGAAGAGTGGATAGGAATGTATCCTTGAGAGGAATCATTCGACTTATCTTTCTCATCACACCTAAATGGCATAGTAACAAGGTTTATGAGTTTTTGGTAAAATGAAGGTTTAGCATCCTTAGGGCTTAAAAACTCATCTAAAGCTTCATCTAATTCGTCTTGGCTATACTCATAATAATCATCAAAAGCATGAACATTTTGCAAATAAAAATCTGACATTTTGAAAAGATTGCATAAAATTTAAACACACAATGCAAAGAAACACACTCTTTTTTTTTTTCTTTTTTTTTCTTTTTAATGAAAATGAAATGGAAACACACTAAGTCTAGATCTAGATCTAACAAATGCAATGCAAGAGGAAGCAATGATAGATTCATGTCGGGTTCACCAAAATGTGTAGGGGAAAAAAGCGAGACTAGGTTATCATGCCCTAATCCTACCTTTTGACACACATTACGGAATACGAAAGAGCCTAGAGATATCGCACAATTGGCTACTTCTTTTTGTGAAAGAGAGAGCCACGAGATATCTATTAGGATTTCTATTCCCTTGTTGAAATTGTAAGATCAAGTAATGCAAGTTCAAACCCTAATCCCAAAACGCAAGTATGAACTAATAACAAGATTACAGAATTGAGATTAAACAATGAACAACTGTAAATACAAGGATGAAATAAGAATGCAGATGTGTACCCGGAGTCAAAACCGGACTGAAAATGTTCGGGACGGGAGCGCGGGTGCCACTGTCCTGAAAACTGCACCGAAAACTGTCGTTCTACACTTTGAAACACTGTCGGAAAGCTGTCTGTCCGGAGGACCAGGGCGCTCAGCGCCTCTGTCCCAGGGACCAGGGCGCCCAGTGCCCCTGTCTTGGTAGGACCAAGGCGCCCAGCACCCCTATCCCAGTCTTCTGCTCTGCAATTTGATACAGAGTGCTGTCTCGACCTTCTCTCTCTGGATCTGTATCCCGCGGCGTCGTCCGAATCCCGAAACCTGCAATGATATCTGAAAAAGGGTGTATGGGCGGCTATATAGGGTTTTGCCTTAGTCAAACCCCCGCTTCGGTGATTTCCACCTCCATGAATAGCCAAGTTGTTTTGTAAAATGTATTGTGTGTGCAGACCTAGTGTGTGTGCAAGGTCCTAAAATGCAAGAAAGCAAACTAGAGCAACCTAGAAAGTAAACCCTAATTGCTTGTAAATGATAATGTAAATGCTCTAAATCAAGATGCAAAGTGATCTAAAGCATGAATAAATGATGTATTGAAGCTTATGTAAAGACATGAAAACAACATGAAATCATACCCAACCCTCAAGGGAGGAGTACAAGCCAATCTTCAGTCGGTAATCTCCTATTGTTCTTCAATGTCTTCCAAGCCCTAAGTGGACGAATGAATTTGATAGATGCTTGATAGAAGGATGTTGAATGTTGTTGAAGTCTTCCAAGATCTGCTCTTTCGCTGCATATGAGGTTCCTGAAAACAAAAATCGGATCCCTTCAAATGAAGAAAGAGAGCTCTTATGTAGGAAACCCTAGATCGTAAATTCGTCTTTTGGCCGACCTAGAGATTGAATATCCCACCAATTTCTTGGGGTTAAGCTTTATTTTATGATTGGATCATGCTCCCAAAATTTCGGGAAAAATGTCCGGGACCATGTGCACTCCGGGCGCCACGGTCTCGACAACTTTTCACCAAATTTTCAAGGCCGTCGGATATGATGATTTTAGAGAGAATCCCGAAGTTACAGGTGATTTCGAGATGTTTTGACCCCAAAACCAAGCCCCCAAGTTTGAAATAGGACTTAATTAGGGTTTTTGATTGAGTGATGTATTGGAGGAATAAAATGCGAAGGGCGCGCTTTAGCGAAAGGGCCCAACTTTATGATGCAAAGGACGACGAAATAGGACCTTAGACCTAATTAATTTGATTAATTAAGTGCTAAAGGAGAAATGCAATGCAAAATGTAAAATGCACTAAGGCGGGTGCTAAACTAGGTGTGAAATTGTACCACCCTAGCAAGTGCGTACAATTTACGACGCTACAGTATTCTCATGCATATTTGGGACTGAAGAGGATATCTTTGCCCTAGTTTGATATCTTCATTTATTAATTATATTGCTTGCTCAACCCATACCAACTAATCACAATTCATTAACCTATGTATATTCATTAGTGGTATTTGATACATAGTTATTGGCTTCCTTATGGAAAGTTGGATTACCTTATAATTATCTGACTCATATCTTATCATTGCATATTCTTGGAATTGTCTTTGATGAAATTTGTAAGAACATAGTATATGGATTATGGTAGGGACATGACATTGATGCAAGGAATGCAAAGATGATGGGGGATGAAAATAAAATTTAGAGGACAACATTTTACAAGGATATCAAGATTCTACAACATGAAGGGAATCACAAAGAAGGAATTCCAAAGGAATGAAGAAGCAGCTGTGACATCAAGGGTTCATTTCAATACAAAACAAGAGGAATACTACTTCATCAGCAAACACCAAAATGCAGGGGAGGCTAGCATCAAAATCATCAACAAGAGGGTGAAACAATCTAGCAACATGAAGGATTCATAAATACCACGGAAAAAATGAGGAAATCAAAGTCAAGGATACCCTAGTATTAAGAATAACTTCAAGGATGAAGGCTATTATAACCTTGCAAGAGAGAGACATCATGACATCAAGCAATGTGTGTGCAATGATCAACATACTTAAGGTGATGACGAAGGAAGATACTGCAAGTGAAAGCTACAACTACAACAATCTTGAATTTCCTCCCGAAATCCAAGATTGCGGTCAGTACATCAAGGAAATTCCAAGACTACCTATATATTCCAAGGTGAATGAATTCAAGATAAACGATTGAAATGCATTACAAGGAGGATTCCCAAGTTAAGAAATGAAATGCAAATGCGATCAAGGGAGGTGATAGTTTCAGAAGAGTTAAGCAAAGATAGAAGGTTTGCTTGGTCACCCAAGATGATACAATTTGGAAATATGCTCCCATCACATCCATCATGAAGCTTAGATAATGTTGAGTATTAAGAGATATCACCCCATCACAAACACTTTGTGATGATCTACAAGATGAGCAAGCTGAGGTGGTGCCCAGTCATCATCAACCAAATCACATCACCATAAGTCAAAGTGTCTAGATTCAATGTACTTGACTCATCCAATGAGGAGGATAACTACCACATGTGGAGGCACAAAGTTCAATGTACCTAATCTCATCACTCATCGGTGCACATTTAGAGATAGACATGTGTCCTATGTGATTTAATTTTCTCATTGGCCAAAGAGGGAGTCATTACTAATCCTAATTAGGGTTTTGTAATGTAATCTCGGTTGTTGATTATGAATCAGTTTGAGCCATTGAAATATAATGAAACCTCTATATAAGGCTCAATCTCCTCATTTGTAAAGGTTAATAGCAGTAAGATAGCAAGTAGAGTAGGGCAGGAGGAAGGAATTGTTGCCAATACTTGATTTTAATACATGATCTTCATTGAAGCATGGTGGATTTCTATGTGTAATTTTTACATGTTGCATGGTTCCTTGTTACTTATCAAATTTGGATAAATTTTGTTGATTATGATGGAGAAGTGTGATGATATTTGATGAATCCTTCGGTTCATACCATTTACAACTTGTCGATTGCAAGTTATTTTGCATGGTTAGCTTGAATCTAATTATTATTGTGGCTAAGTTTGATTGTGAATACTTCATTTGGATTGCGTCAGTATTTGGTATTTGAATGGATTGTTTACAATATGAAGATATTTCATTACTTTAGTAGATCGCACTCTTTCTATGGCGTTTTGAGCTATCTTTGGTTAAATAGAAAGTAGTTTCATGAAGGATTTGTCTATCAAAGCATCATGCATTATTGTCATTGTCCTTAGGAATTAGGAGCTAGCATAGATTATCTAACCCATTTCCCCTTTTGTCCTTTTTTATTTGAGTTTGAATTAGTTTAGGAGAAGAAGCATCTCAAGATTGATACATCCAATGATCATGTTCTAGTTGTAGTTCATAAATGTAAGTCCCCTTGGATTACCAACAATCAAATCAACCATTGAGTCTATCCACACTTCAAAACCTGATAGTATAAACCTTGGTGTCATCTCATTTGATCACAAAGTTTAGCATTTGAGGATATTTTCTTCAAGAGAGGATACAGTACTCGGTACTTTATTCTGTTTTGTAAGGTGTCACAAAACACATATCAACAAATTCTTTGGTTCATATTTTTTGTAGTTTGTTGATTGTAAGCTATACTGTAAAGTTAGCTTGAGCCTAATCACTGTACTAAGTTTGATTGCGGATACTTGTTCAAGTTGTGCCAACATTGGGTATTTGGATGATGTATTCACAATGTGAAAATCTTCCATTTCCTTAAAAGATTGCATGAAGTTTGCATAGTTGTTGTCATCATAGTGAAGCAAATCTTGGTTTGAGGGAATTTGTCTAAGTATCATCCATTGTTATCATTGTTCTTAGGAGTAAATTAGATTTCTTAACCCTTTCTTTTTGTCTTTTATTTTCAGAGTGAGATTAGTTAGAGTCCAAGTTCCAACAAAGTTCAAGCGAAATGTAAGTTCGCTTGTGATTCCAACAAAATCACATCATATCACTGAGTCTATCCACAAAAATGAAGTCACATAGTTCTCATTGTAAACCTTGGAGTTTCCTTATTTGATCACATTGTAAAACATATAAGGTTTCTTTGTTTGAGAAAGGATAGAATACCTTGGTATTTTATAATGTGCTCGAAGTGCATAAAATCACATCAACAAAATTAATTTAAAATAAAATATTATTATTATCGTTTACATCATTTTATCATTTAGCCTATGGGAAATGAAAAATTCTCTGTGAAATTCTCAAAAGAAGACATGACAATAAACCATTGGATTTATAAACCAGGCATTATGTCAAGCTTTCTAATTACATCTCTTGGCATACAATGTCCTATTTTTCTATCAACTTGCAACATCATAATAATGTTTGAATAACAGTAAGGAAGCTAAGCAAATAACATGGTACACAAATATTCAATTGGAGAAATTCCAAATCGGTGAAAAACTCTAAAAAGGATATGCTAGCATCTGATTCACTAAATCAGTAAATAGATGGAGATTATGTCATTATAATGGTCATTGTGGAGTTATCCATTAATCCTACAGCCCCCTTTGCTCCCATTCTGCTCCCATTCTTCTCCCACACTTTTGAAGAACATGTAAATGCTTTTTGGCACCTCGACACAAAAGTGGCAGTGTCTTTGATCCAACCAAATTCTGCAATCGACTCTTCGAGTCTTTTGTTTCCTTAATTTCTCCATTTTTTTGCTTAGCAAGGAAGATGGGTGGTTGCCTTTATTGAATGGCAATGCTCATCCATGGTAACTACCAAACTATCTGTCAAGCAACCTATATGGGAACTGCAGGTGTCTATTGTCCAAGGCCTAAAAAGCACCACTAGAGGAAAGAATGTTGCCCGCCAATAGGGAAAAACAAAATGTTGCAAGCCTAGGTTGAAACCCCACATTGGGAAATTCAAAGTTGTTTTGCTGACAGTGTTTGTAATTTTTGTTAAAGAAACAAGCAATGCAATAATTGCATGTGTATTTATGTTTATGTCTAGAATATGTAATCTTTTTTCTAGTACTTTAATGGAAAAATGGGTTCACACCAAGTTTTGTTAACAACAATGTATGAAGTTTCCTCCTTGTCCTATAATCCTTTTATCTATGGTGAAAGATTTTGGCCTTTTGTATGAAGATCCCCTACCCAATCTTTACCAAATTTGATCCAAACTCTGATGTTATTGCAATTGTTTGTTTGCTAATAAAGTCTTTGGCTAGTGTATGATAAAAAGAGTTTTGACTGGTTTTCTTGTTATTGTTTGTTTTTTGAGTGTTTTTGAATGATTTTTTAATGCTAAATGAAAGAAACTACTGATACAAAATAGAATAATGCATAACACACAAAAAAACAAATAAGATGACTTTCTTTCACTTAAATGGCTGATCTACATACCATTAGCTGAGCATATAGGTCTGCTTCAAATTTCTAGTTGATTGAATATGAAGATCAGCTCCAATATTAGCTAAAAACCCCAAATACAACTTAGGGTTTGAGGCGCTTATTTCCAAGATGGAACGACTGGCTAAGATAATGTGGGAAATGTGTTGTGGTGATCTCTAGAAAGTTTGATCTGCAATTAGTTGAAGAGGATGTTCCCTCAAGCTGATAAATCTGCAATTGGAACCCCAAATAATGTTGTCAACTACACACTAAAGTTGGATAATGCTGAAACATGTCACCAAGAGAAATGGGTCTTTGTCCAAATCTCCAAACTCTCACAGAAGTTTGCGTTCCTGGAAGTTCCAAGCTGTTCAAACCCTTAAGTTTGTTGTTGCTCTCCAAAATGAAGTCATAAGAATGCATGCAAATGATAGGCAAAATGTCTTTTTATCCTCTCCAAGAAAGCTCAATCATTTTTGGGGTTACTATTTGGCCTAAAATCATAAAATATCATTGAAGGTCTAATTCCTCATTGTGAACTTGGCCCCCTTTTAAAAACAACTTAAGTTACTAGGATGGAGGCATTTTTCACTATTCCTCTTATGTTTCTCTGTTGGTATTCTCTATTTACTATTCCCTTAAGACCAACTTTAATATTTCAGTTTTAATCATGAATTCAACCTCGTAACTCCATTCTATGGTAGGCCAACCTCCACTAAAGTTTGAGATGCCCAAGGAAGGGAAACTACAGTATACAAGTTAATTTTTTAAATAAATATAATCACCTATCCAGTTATCTAAACAACTGCCCAGTATTTCTTAACTCTTGTACACAGTGCTATGGTGTGGAACAAATTTCACCAGAGTTGCGAACATAACTTCATTCATATTCCTTATCCAGCACTCCAGATGTGTCTAGCTAGAAGTTTAGAATGTACAAAATTTTATAGAGGATGATTTGTTTTTTGTGCTTTCATAGCAAACCTAAGTTCGTTCCTTTTCAGTTTCTTTTTTAATTATAGTACTTATATAAAAAATAATGGCAACAGGTACAGGCACTTAGGTCAATTTGCGCCTTTGGGGGGTGAACAGGCAGCGGCAGACTTAGCCTGGGACAAGATTTCCATAGGCCATAGCACTCAATGGCTTTGGTACTCTGTTTATGCCAGCCATGTTTGCATCTCTTTCAATAATTTCTTTTTTAAATTGAATCAAACCAAAAAAATTTACATATTAATTTCTGATTCGTATGATGGCTTTGAGTTCTTTCCTTCTATTTCAACAAGTTACTTTCCTGCCATTCTTAAGCTCACATGTTTACTTATTGTATAACTCAGCAAGCAAGTCAGTTGGTGCACAAGAGTATTAGTAATATTTGATTGGACAAAGAGGAGAATTTTTGGAAGGCACTCAAGTCGCATATGAGACAGACAGATCGCTACATGTGGAACTGTGAAGATTGTAAACTGTAAATCCATTCAGTCGGTTCATAACATTTCTCTTATCAGCTATTCAAGTGATATTCCAATTAGGGAAGGCAAGGTCTTTTAGCCTCGTTTCCCATTCTGTAGAGTAACATTCTATTCTTTTGTTGTCTACAAATAAGCTCTATTATTCGAAAAAGTCATGAAATATACAACTATTTAACAAATTTATAGTATGGGCAATATGATAGCATGTCGCATTAGCGAAGGCAAGGTATGTGGTATGATTTCCTTTAAATTTGAAGCATATGATATTCCAAGACAGAAATGACTAGTTCAGCACAACACATAATGAACAAAAACATTCTGCAATGTTAACCTCTATTCTATATCTGGAAGCGGATCTCTGTTGGATTTTTTTTTTAAATGCAAAGATATAAATGCATTTCGATTAATTAAAGCTATTACTGTTCTATGTAAATGGAAATCATCAGAACTATTGAAGGGAGGGCAACTTAAAACAGGCCGCGACATTTTGATTTCCTGTTAGAAATTCTTAGACAAAAATCCTAATCCAATCGATATGATGAGAAAATAATGTTTCTATCTATGTGTATACGTTCTAGTTCTAGTTCTGCATTTTAAGCCTAGGAGTTAGGCTGGAGACTCATGGATGGGGTTTCTTTAAATCAGTGGTCACTGTTGAGATTTTGTACTGTTGAGATTTTGGATAATTATTTTAAAGTTGATGGTCTCATGAATTTTGTAGTGCAGTTTAAACGTAAAATTTTAAGTTATAAAATTTATGAAACTTGGTGGTCCCATGAGTTTGATTATTTAGTATATTAATTTCAACATAGTAATAAATATAAAATAATAAGAAAAATAATTGATAAAAATAAAAAAATCTTGAAATAGAAAACAATAGAAGTCTAATTTTCTCACTTCTAGATATATACCAAAAGGGTTTTACTTACCCAATCTAAGGTTGAAAAGCTTGTTTTCTTGAGGGGCACCTCAATGGCCACTAATTGATAGAGAGGACCTAAGTCAACTAAGAGAGCATATCAAATCCAAGTGGTAACTCATAATATTATAGTAGGATAACCATAGCTTATCCTAGGGGAAGCAATTATCAAGCATAAGGTGTATCTTTTAGCTCTCTCCTTTGTTCCCCTTTGTTCAAACCCTCATGTACCCCTCATTAATGACATGATTGTACATGAGTCTTTAGAGGCCTCCCCCAAGATAGGGTATTTGGTGAAATTCAATAGCCTATAGAGTCAATTAAAAGTAAATGAAAACAAAACAAGAAGTAACACCTCTCTAACCCTAACACGATAAAGCAAGTATTATGAAATTGAACCTACACTTAGATGCAAATAAAGTAAATATTCAAATGATACTCGATGTAGATAGAGAGAATTGTTAGTTCTAGTGGTCGCTATGATGATAATGTTTCTACTAATATAGTTAATTGAAAGTAGTTTGGTTATGTTTCTATGGGTGTTAGATGGGAAAGGGATGACATCACATCATTTGAATATATGAAAATGAATGTAATTTTAAAATTTTCTTCCAACAAATTTAATACTTTGATTGTTTATATATGTATATGAGGATGCCTGGAAATAATGTGAAAATATCTTGATTGTGTTAGTTAGGAGGTGGTACTTTGATGATACTTTGATAATGATGTAATGTGTAGTTGATAGAGTGGGTTTTCTAACCATGTTTACTATGTGATCTCTTTTTGAAAATGAATAATGATCTTTAGTAATAATTTCCATGTTTGTTTCCTAATTATTTTTCTTTTGGACTTATATTGACTTTAGTTGCATGTTATTTGTTAGGAGTAGACATACTTATTTGATCTATTGGAGGTTGTTCATGCATAGTAACTCTATATGTGTGTGATACCCTATTAGGTGTGTGTGTGGACATACTCATTTGATCTATGATGGTGAACTATTCAAGATGACTTGGGGACTTGATGATGATGATGATGATGATGATGATTTATGCATGAGGATATATTGTTGATATTAGGGTTTATTGCTTATGATTTTGTATTATGATTATAATGGATCATGATGTTCTAATATATGTTTTAGTGTTCTTTTTAGAGAATTGATTATGATTTTTGACATTCTTATGCATATATTATGATTAGGTGTATATGTATATGTTATGCATGTGTTTTGTGTTTTGGTTGATGTAGGTACAAGGTATTGACTCAACTTGGCTTCATAGGTCTGAGCATGCCTATACAATCCTCAATGGTGGTTTATATGGAGATAGCATTAAGGCCCATCTAACCTAGCGCTAACCATCATCTCAAATTACGGCGATAATCTTGGTCTTGGTGTCTACCTTATCAGGTTGCCATGAAGGCAATTTTTATGTATTCTATGTTAGTGATCTTTGATTGTGTGGTTTTTTGGAATTATCTTGGTAATGATTATTATAATTTATGTCATTTTTATTAGTAATATTTATGTTATTAATAATGTAAATAATCCTCACCTTTATTATCATTATTTTCACCCTTATGTGACGTAATTGTTATTGTTAGTATTGTCATATTTTTATATGTATTTGTGTGAACACAATTAGAGTGCAAGTATATTTTATGTTTGGTGGGGTTAAATAATTATTAAATAAATAGAATGTATTTTTGGTGGGAGTCGGTTGTTGTTTGTGGAATTGTGATGCAGCCATGATCGGGAGGGTCCTCAAGGAGAACAATCCAAATCATGCAACAAGAGTAACGCCATAGAAGCACCAACACAAAAAAGAGAAAATGCAAGATCAAACATCCACAATTTCATAGATTTATCATAAATTAGCCGGCAACATGCAAGCAAATATGTAGGCTCACAGGCCTAGTTACAGAATACATTCCAAATTACAATCCATTTGGACCTTCAAGAGGTGTTCTAATTACAAATCATGAATCATTATCATCATATCCTTTCGCTATCTCCCAAAGAATCAAATACAACAATATATAGCATTCAGAACACATCTGGGTCGGCCATAAAAGATTACATTCTCCAAGACAGAAAAATGAAATGTATAAAATAGGTCGGACCCAAAGTGTGAAGATCTCCTTCAACAAGGACTCAAATGAAGTGTGGACCACAAAGGAAGTTTGGCTAGGGCCCTGGGAACATCATGTGGTGCCAATTAGATCCGCAAGCCAAGAAATTGCTCCATAAGAGAAGAAATCTCCAACTAGCCGGTAAGCTCAAACTGTTTCCGAAACCAAGAGAAATACAATCCAGAAGTGTCAACTTGTCAAAAAAAGGTCCAAATGAATTGAAAATCTAGAACAAGGTGTAGACACCCAAAATTTTCATGTCTAATTAAATAAATATTTTATTTATTTAATTATCTAAGCCTAATTCTTCTATTAATTAAATAAATCTTTATTTATTTAATTAATTCATTTATCCTCTTCTAGCCTTATTTCTCATTTAAATAAATACATTTATTTATTTAAATTATCCTTTTCCTAAATTAAATAAATATCTTATTTATTTAATTATCCCACTTCTTCTATTAATTAAATAAATCTTTATTTATTTAATTAATTCATTAACCTTTTCTACCCATGACACATGTCATTCATCTCTTAATTCATACACTACCTACCCCTTTCATTATTTTATTATTTCTTTTACCTACCATCTAATCATAGCCGACCTCCTCTTACACCTCTCAATCTTATCCCTCCATTTCATATAGTGTCTTCTATATAAGGAGATGCTTCCATCATTATCAAACCCTAATGAGCTAATGAGCTAACTACTTGATCATTTTGACGACACTACGATCCTACTTGCAACCACATTCCGTTCTTTGTTGAGCTCTTGTGCATATAAAATCTGAGAGCAAATATATCAAGCAAGATCAATAGAGATAGGAAGAATGGAGATCAAAACCCTATTGGACATGTGATGGTATAATCTTTGTGATTTCATGTGATTTGCATTGTCTTAGGTAATCTTCATATGTTATGGTGGATCTTTGTTGTTGTTAGGCTAGGGTTTTGTGGTTGAATTCATTTAGCCTTTCAATATCGTTATTATTGTTATCCATTTTCACCATATACATTTTGGCATGCCCGGTGGGACTCTTGTCCCTTTTGCATTTAACCTTTTGTTGCAGATTTTGTGTTTGAAGTTGCAGATCTGACATTTCCGACAACATTTTCGACATTTTCGCGTCTGCATACTTTCGGATCGCGTTTTTGATTTTCTGGCACGTCTGCGACATTTGGAATCACGTCCGTGTTTTCGACAAAATTTTATTTTTTGCAGGTTTCCGAAAGGCGCGTCTGTGTTACGGAAACGCGTCTGAGTCATTTTTGTCCACGTATGTGTTTGGGAAGCATGTCTGTGGTTTTTATCCACGTCTGTGTCTCATAGAAACGCGTCTGTGTCTCAGAGTCGCATCTGTGTCGAGGGTAATTGCGTCTGTGTATCACCTGTTTCAAAATTTTGAAGTTCCATTGATTCAGTTTTCGGATTTTGCATTTCAGGTTTCAGATCTGGTTTATTTTTGGACTAACATTTTTAGATCTAGACTAACAAAATTGGTGCAGCTTGTCTTGGAAGCAAAATCGTTTGGTTGAAGGCCCCTATTTTCACAAAGTCTTTTTGGGTTTTAAAATTTACCTAACTTGTGTGCTTGCAGGAAGGGGTGATTATTTGAAATGATCCAAACTACTAACAACTCTTTGTTGCAGGACCTTGGCAAGGGTTTTTTGGATTTTGTTGTGTGCCTTGTTATCATAGACTAGCAAACACTTCCATTGGTGCACTAAAATTGAATCATTGTCTTTTGTGTCTTGAGCAATAGGCTCTTTTTGTTTAATCTTTAGAGGGCCTGTCTTCCCGTGTGGTCATTAGGACTACTAGTGAGAAGAGAACGACCCAAGTGGTAGCGAGGAAAACCCACCTCATCCGAACCACTATAAACAAATGTATTCATGGTGAAAACTATGAATAACGTGTGTTGATTAGTTCATACCGACACTATGTCTCCCCATAAACCCGTTTGATCAAATTTATTTGATCATTTGTAGGGCGTAACCCCTACCGGCTGGGAGCCTTCTGTATTTATAGAGCTGAAAGTGCCGCATGTATGGCCACACGAGCGGATGCCCTTACTAGCACCTTTTTATTTTAGAAGCCCAAATCCTTCTAGTTGTTGGGGCAAGAGGTCGGACCTCTGGTAGCGGCCCACACACATACGGTTCTTAGTAGAGATACAAAGTTCGCCATGGGGAGTTTTCATGGGGATTGATGCTTGGCTAACCCGAGAAGTGAGTGCCGAGGGTGGAGCCAGTGAGGTCAAGCATCTAAGTATCCGCTCTGAATAGCGTAGCCTCGGGGGTAAAACCCCATGTGAGATCAACAACTATTGTCTTGGCCAACCATAAGGATTGTGCTTGACTTATGTTAAACATTCAAAACATTCAAAACCAAACAGCAAAACATTGTGTTTTTTGTGTCTTCAAGTGTATGCAAAAACATTTTTACATCAAACAACACACTTTTCTTGGAGTCATTTTGAGTCTAGACATTTGCAAACATTGGGTCTTCATCAACACTGTGTCCTCTTGTCATGAAAAACAGTCAAACAGTCAGATTGGGTCACAACAAAACAACTTCACAGATTGGAAAAATTGCACAAAATTTGCAGAAACGCGTCTGTGTCGGGCATAATAGCGTCTATGTTGTCTAGCCACGTCTGTGAAGGACAGAATCGCGTCTGTGTTCCGACAGTCAACATTGCATTTGGCAAACAAAAAAATCTCAGAGGCGCGTCTGTGTTAAACAGAGAAGTGTCTGTGTCGGGAAACCGCGTCTGTGAAGTATACAGCCGCATCTGTGTCCAGAATTGAAAAACTGTTACAGTCCAGCAAACAAACAGTCAGCTTCGGAATTCTTGAGCTTCCTAGGTCATTTCTCCTGGGTTTCATTTAGTAGTCAACCTGTCTCTGGGTCTCACAAAGTCCATCATTGCTCTACATCTTGCATTACATTCACAATTGTCTAAACTTTAGTCAAAAGGTCACTTGCTTATCCTCATCATACTTTGTCAACACACTACATACAACAACACTTTGCTAAGTGGTCCCTCATCAAGGTTTCTTACCTTTGGGTCTCATTTGGTCTTACCTAGAGTTAAGGTCAACTTACCTCATCAAGAGAAACTATCCTCTCTTTGGAAGTCACACCTACTCTACTACATACATACTTGGTCTTACACTTTGGACATTGCAAGTACACTTCAGACTCATTTACATTCCATTCAACTCTTGGTCTTCCATACTCTTTCCATTTTTCATCTAGTCTCTCACATCTTGGTCAATACCTAGTTCATGGTTGAAACCCATCTTCAAAAATCTAGGAGAGAAACTAAAGAGGCTCAAGAGTCCGCAAACATGAGTTCCTATGAGTATGACAATGATATATTTTTCAATTCTGATCATACTACATTACCTGACATGGATGTCTATAGAAACATTCCAAATGTTGAGAACATGGACACTATAAACAACAATGCTACACACAATGACAATATGGACAACTTTTCAGTACATTCAGCAGATGTGGAAGAATCCATTATGAATCCCCATTTCAATCGATTGGTTGAGGAAATAATGAGGAGGGATAGACAATACTTCTTACAAATGATGGCACAAAGTGGAGCCAAGATACCTCATGATTTTGACATGTCTCAAATAATGGAACATAGACCTTTGCAACAACCTCACTCCAATATGGATCAAAGGAGACCTAATAGTGGGGGAAATAGAGGACCACATATGGTACCTGAATCACCATCAGCTTTGCTTCAAAAACCAGAGGTCCCACATACACATGGTCAAACATATGATACTTACCTTCGTAGACCATTATGGAAGTCTTATGCAAACAAATATGCTCAATCACATACTAATGCTAAGGATCAACCACCAAAACAATCGGATGTTCAAAGGCATGCTCAAAATTTGGACACAAGGAAACCTCATGTCAAATTTGGGGGCAACACAATGGAACATGACATGCCTGTAGAATATGGTATACATGCGCAAAATAGATATGGGGTTCCTCAACATGAATCTATACCAAGTTGTCCATATACACAACATCATTACAGACCTCCTCCATATGAACATGTGTATGATCAATATCATCCATATATGCAACATGCTCCTCCTCCAATTGGTGCCTCAAGCACGGGGTATGGTCCAAGAAGTCGATCTCCACCTAAGAGCAATTTGGAGCAACAAATCAGGGACTTACAAAGGAAAATGGAGGACATAAATACACCGAAGCCAACATACACAATGAGAGACATATGTCCTTATCCATTTGACAAGAGCATTCCAATGCCCCCCTTTTCCTACACACTTTGTGATGCCTAAATTTGATAAGTATAGAGGAAAAGGGGATCCCAAGGTGCACATAAGACAGTTTTTCACGGCTTGCATTGAGGTAGCAGCAGAAGAGACATATTTGATGAGATTATTCCCACAAAGCTTAGGTGATCAAGCTATGGAATGGTTCTCCCAACTTCCACCTGGAATTAAGTCATGGGGTGACTTAGTAGAGGCATTTATTCAACATTTCTCCTACAACATAGAGACAGACATATCAATCACTACTTTGTGCAACACCAAGCAAAAAGAGGGAGAGTCTTTTGCATCATTTTTACAAAGATGGAGAAATCTAGCCAGCAGATGCTCTTGTGAAATCCCACAAAAACAAATGGTAGAAATGTTCACCCAGAATGTTAACAAAGACATTGGCTATGATCTAAGAAAAGCTTGTTTGTCCACCTTCAAGGACGTCATTGAAAAGGGCTTAGTGATAGAAAAGGTCCTAATTGAACAAGGAGTCATTAAGATATTCAAGGAAAACAAAGATGACTTTAAAGGAAAGACAAGCCAAGATTTTGGAATAAAAATAAGAACATAGTCAATGATGGTGTTGTTGATGCCAATACAGTGCGACCCAAATTCATCTTTTCTGGATCAAGTTCTACAAACAATCAGGTGAATACTCAAACAACTTCCAGATCACGAAGGAAGTACACTCCATTGGGAGAACCACTTGAGTCAGTTTTCAAAAAGCTAGTGGCAAACAAGGTAATCACAGTTCCAGATTTCTCGCCATATGAACCAAAGGTCAAACCAAATTGGTGGAATGATGATGAGTATTGCGAATTTCATAAGAGCAAGGGTCATAAGACAGGAAATTGTCATCGACTGAAGAACATCATACAAGATCTCATTGATAGAGGTGACATTGAGATTGAGGGACATTCGTCTAATCAAGAATATGAGATGTTTAAGGAACCATTCCCAAAACATGACAAGGGAAAATCTAAAGCCACAGAGGATCAAACCAACTATACCAAAGAATCTTACAACTATGATTCAACCATCAATCACATCTCGATGGACAATTACGTCTCTACTATTATCATCAAGGACAAAAACCCTGAGAATTCTACCCAGAGACCCAGGATTGTCCTAAAAGGTGTTGGATCTTCTTCTGAACCTACCTCTGAATGTCATGTTACAACTCATCGAAGTAAATTCACTTTGCAAGGTGCCCCAACTAAAAACACCGCTTCTTCATCAACCAAACTTGAGTATGACCTTGTAGAACAGTTAGGGAAGACACCCGCGCTCATTTCAATCCTTGAACTATTACGCATATCTCCCGCACATAAAGCCATTCTTGATAAAATCTTGAGAGATACTGCTATTCCTATTGATCTAAACGTGGACCAGTTTCAAGCCATGGTGGGATACCTTTCCATTCCACACTCCCTTACTTTCACAGAAGTCAATGACGCATCCGTAAGTCAGCCGCATAATGCGCCATTACACATTGAAGCCTTCATTCACAAACATCGAATAAAAAGAGTCCTGATAGATGGAGGAGCAGGTCTAAACATTTGCACATTAAGCACTATCACACAATTGGGATATTCTGATAAATCTGTGAATTCTACTAACAAGATCACCATTAAGGCATATGATGATGAAGAGCATTCATCCAAGGGTACAGTCATCTTACCTCTCAGAGTTGGGCCAGTTACAAAGGATGTGGTCTATCAAGTCCTAGATTTAAATCTCACTTATAACATATTGTTAGGACGTCCTTGGATCCATGAAATGAGGGCAGTCCCATCCACATATCACCAATGCATTAAGTTTCCTCATAATGGAGTGGAAGTAATAGTTAATGGCGATCCTAATCCATTCATATATTGCAATAACCTGAAATCAAAGACTGAGACCATCATTCCTAGTAATCGGGAAGCTATTCCTTCGTCGGCATACATTGATCCTGAGTCATTAAAACCTTCGACATCAAAACAAGGTGAGATTAAAGGTAAGTTTCAAGAGAAGGGCATGGGGGAATATACTTTAAATCAAACCATGTACTTACGGCAAGTCATAAATTCCCCAAAAGAATATGGGAGACCACATCCTAACAAGCAAATCTCCATCATGATGCTCAAATGGGACCCTACTATCTTTGAAAGATGGGGTGAACTAGAAGAGGAAGATTTGTACAAAATGCTTTTCAGAGATAATGAAGAGGAAACACAAGATCACATCAATATACAATGTGAGAAATATGGCAAAGGCTTCAAAATTCTACAAAAATTCAGGTATGATGGAAAAAGCCCTCTGGGGTTACGAAAGGAAGGCATCATTGAACCTTTACAACCTAAATTGACTTTCAAGAAGGAACGCTCGAAAGGACTTGGTTTCTTAACTTCCAAGGTCCACACCCAAAGGACAGAGGAAGCCTTACAAATCAAAGCTGCCAAAATTCAACAAGAAAATCACTATTCCACAGATTCCAACGAACGGGAATGGGGTTCCGACAAGTCTTCCAGTGACTACGAACTCATCGAGACATTCAGAGAGCCAGGTGAACCCACAGAAGAGGAGGAGTTTTATAACAAATTCAGAGTTGGTCAAGAAACAACCTATGAAGAGTCTACACAGTCCTTGTCTCAAGGTTCTAGGTTGAAATCACATAGGATGAGAACACCTGTTCCGGAACGCGCTACTAGTGACAATAATTTGGATTCGCTCATGATTGAGACTGATGAGGAGAGTGCCATCGATGACCTTGATAATTACCTTGACATACCCGAGTATAACCACATCTTAACTCTTAGCCCCGCTAACTTCGAGGGCATTAACGGCCTTCCCCTTGTTCACCACCAACTCATTGACTGGGATCATGAAGGACCTGCATAGTTGGATACATTCCAAAACGATGAAGCTTTTATTGACTATCTAGGCATACGAGATGATCTTCCCCTTGGAGACCATAAAGTAGGATACACCATAGAACTCAATAGCGTGGCATATTTTGGTGAGGGTGTCGGACCTTCTAGTCACAAAAATGTGAAAATAAGAACAAACCAAGGGTCTTATGGTGAAAACCACATTGTGGCGCTATCTGACCCCAAAAAAGTAAAAAGAAAGGACGTATCTGAGGGTGAAAACCTCTCTAAGGTGCCCGAGGATGGAAGGCTCGACATTCTCCCAGCATCATATGAGGAAAAATCATCCATGTTGGTAGAGGAGACTATCAAAACAAACATCGGTACAGAAGAGGTTCCACACAACATATTCCTAGCTCAATCACTGACAGAATCTGAAAGGTCAAAATTCATAAGTTTCTTCAAAAAGTGACAAATCAACTTCTCCTGGTCATACGCTGATATGCCTGGATTGGGTCCGGATTTGGTAATGCATCATCTGACAGTCAAACCGGGGGCAAAACCAGTAAAACAGAAATTAAGAAAAATGCATCCACAAGTGGCATTACTAGTCAAAGCTGAACTTGAAAAATTACTCGATGTCAGATTTATATGCCCAATTGATTATCCTGAATGGATCTCCAACTTGGTACCTGTCAGTAAACCAGATCGCAACATTAGAATTTGCACAGATTTCAGAGACATCAACAAAGCTTGTCCAAAGGATGACTTCCCATTACCAAATATTGACTTGATTGTTGATCTCACAGCAGGTCATGAAATGCTCTCATTAATGGATGGATTCTCTGGTTATAATCAGATAAGGATTGCACCTAAGGATCAACACAAAACAGCATTTACTTGTCCGTGGGGAACTTTCTGTTGGAATGTCATGCCTTTCGGGCTAAAGAATGCAGGTGCCACATATCAAAGAGCCATGACCACTATCTTTCATGATCTCATGCACGTAACCGTGGAAGATTATGTTGACGACCTCTTGGGCAAATCAATAGACAAAAATACACATTTGGACATACTTTCAGTCATCTTTGATCGGTTGGAAAAATACAAAGTAAGATTAAACCCCAAGAAATGTGTCTTTGGAGTAATCTCCGGGAAGCTCCTAGGATTCATTGTATCCAAAAGGGGAATTGAAGCGGATCCAGCAAAAGTCAAAGCTATCTTGGAAATGCAACCACCAAGAAATATCAGTCAACTTCGATCCTTACAAGGCAGACTCCAGTCCATTCGAAGATTCATAGCACAACTGGCAGATAAGTGTAATCCTTTTCAGCACTTGCTACATAAGAACATCAAATTCAAATGGGATGACAACTGTCAACAGGCTTTCCAGATGCTCAAAGATTATCTTCTAAATCCGCCAGTTCTGATGCCACCAGTTCCAGATCAACCACTGTTATTATACATTTCAACTACTCCAACAGCATTGGGGGCACTCTTAGCACAACAAATTGCTGAAGGCAAAAAAAAAGTAGTATATTATATTAGTCGCACATTGGTGGGATATGAGCTAAATTACACACCAATTGAGCGTGCATGCCTCGCTGTGGTCTTTGCTTCACAGAAATTATGACATTACATACTTACCCATAAGACAAAGTTAGTTGCAAGGACAGATCCATTGAAATACCTTCTCAATAAGGCAACACTTACTGGGCGACTAGCCAAATGGGTAATGATCTTGAGTGAATTCGACATCGAGTACGTGGATAGAAAAGTAATAAAAGGACAAGCCATCACAGATCAATTAGCAGATGCTCCCATGATAGATGATGTTCCTCTAAGTTCAGAATTTCCAGATGAATCCATTTTGACAATGTCACATGCAAAGCCATGGCAACTATACTTTGACGGGTCATATACACAGCATGGGGCAGGAGCCGGCATCCTCTTTATAACTCCTCAAGGGGATTCTATACCAAAATCATACCGCTTATCATTTCCTTGCACTAACAATATAGCGGAATATGAGGCTTTAACAACAGGATTAAGAATTGCAGTGCAATGGAAGATCCAGGAACTTCGTGTTTTTGGGGACTCCCAACTTGTTATCCGTCAAGCAACTGGTGATTACCAAATAAAAGATGATAAGCTAATGCCTTATAAACAAATGGTGGATGGTCTGAAACAAAATTTCACAAAGATAGGCTTTGAGCAGATACCAAGAGAGCAGAATCGTGTCGCAGATGCCATGGCTACAATTGCTTCCCTGATTGATTTACCTTCCAACGAAACCCGCTATGAGTTCTTGGTGGATAACCTTTTGGTCCCTTCATATGAGATCATGCCTATTGAGACGCTATGTGTTGTCGGTCCCGAATCCCAGTTATATGGTTCCATTTTCACATACCTACGTGACAATACTTTACCTCCTGATCTATCAAATAACCAACGTCGCACTTTCATTCGCCAATCCTCTCGATATGTTATTTTAGTTGATATCCTATACCGACGAGGTCTAGATGGCACTCTTCTTAGATGTTTAGAAAGTGACGAAGCTCAAATTGCGTTACGGGAAGTGCATGAAGGGATATGTGGTCCACATGCTAGTGGTCCTACCTTGGCCAAGAAACTCATCAGGACTGGATATTACTGGCCCAATATGGAGAAAGACTCATATCAGTTTGTCAAGAAATGTAAGCAATGTCAAATTCATGGAGATCTCATACATGCGCCAGCATAAGAACTTCAACCGCTTGTATCTCCTTGGCCCTTTTGTCAATGGGGACTCGATCTCATAGGCAAGATTCACCCTTCTTCTTCCAATGGTCATAAATTCATTATCACTGCCACAGAGTATTTTACAAAATGGATTGAAGCCGTGCCTCTCACACAAGTTACTGGAAAACAGATTGCTACATTCATCCTCAACTATATCATTTGTCGTTACGGTATTCTTGTTTCCATTATCACTGATAACGGGCATCCCTTCAAAAATCAGGATGTTCGCGAACTCTGTGACCGCTTCCATATATCCCATCATTTCTCCACACCATATTACCCCGAAGGTAATGGCCAAGATGAGGCATCTAATAAAACAATCCTTAAAATCCTAAAGAAGACAGTCGATGATGCTGGTTGTAATTGGCATATCCAACTTAATCCGGCACTTTGGGCCTACCACACAAGTGTCCGTACACCCACAGGAGCTACACCCTATTCACTTATCTATGGCGCTGAAGCTATCTTGCCTATTGAGGTCGATCTACCCTCTCTACGGGTCTCTTTGCAAAACATCATCAGGGATGAAGACTATAGGGTCTCTCGCTTACAAGAGCTAGAACTACTGGATGAACGAAGACAAATTGCTTTTAGTCATCTCAAAGCTTACCAACAATGAATGAGTCGCAGCTACAATCACAAGGTCAAGCCTCGCACATTTGAGGTAGGTGACTTGGTTCTCAGAGAAAATCCTAAAAATTAGCAAGACAGAGAGAAGAAAGGCAAGTTCGAACCAAACTGGCTTGGTTCTTACATCATTACAGCAGCATATGGATCGGGTGCATATCAACTCTCAACTACAAAAGGTGAACCTTTGGAGGATCCTATCAATAGCATGCACCTTCGCAGGTTCTACACATAGCTCTTCGGAATATCCAAAATTCAAAAATACAAAAAAATTTAAAAATTTCAAAAATACAAAAAAAAAATTATAAAACAAAAAAATCGTTACTTGGTGAAAACCTGGCAAACAGGCACCTTGTGACACAAAAACATTGAAAAATTGAAAAAAGTAAAGAGAAATAATTTCATCCAACGGTGAAAACTACTTCGGTGGCGCCCTGGGCAAGTACCATGGTGAAAACTGGGTCACCAGTGCCATGCGTAGAGACATTGCTCCTCCCTCCTTCGGGCTTCTCTTTCATCACTTCACTTTGCACACACTCACAACCAATTCGTTCATAATAAACTTACCCATTCCCATCATGGCTTGTTATTGATCTACCTAAGATTGGTTCGCCATTCATAATAAACCTCCCTTTTCATCCCTTTCCATCCATAATAAATCAGATCCTATCTGTGGCTAAGGCAAATCCTACGTCTAGTGATGGGTGTGGAACTAAGAACATCACATGTTTCGAGGAGTATAGTTTCTTCCAGCTTCCTTCAATCTATCCACGCACAATTCGCAATAAAGCAACATCTGCATCACAGATCCGCAATAAAGTTTCATCTTCTCCGCAATAAAGTATCAGTTTCATGGATTCAATCAGTTTCAGATGAGACACAGCAACAACAATGGGCTTCAACAAATCAAATCTTTCAACAGACTCAGACAACATATGGTTCAGTGCTATCTATCCTTTTTGTGAAAGTAAACATTGTGACCACAATCAAATAAGACTTATACAAGTGACAAGAGACACTAAACTTGAGGACTGCAGTGGATGTTGGTGTCGAGTCTTGGTTTTCTTTTGATTTCATCTTTTTGGTGACATGTCTTTTAGCTTTTCTGGGATGTCTCTGACTAGAGATTCTATCTCCAGGATGTCTTTGACTAGAAAGGCGAGGATGGGGTATCGTCACCTATTTGTATTTGCTGTTTGTGGATTGTCTCTTAGTAATGCTATGACTTGTCCAAGGATATGAGGACATTGTGAGTCTAGTGTGAACTGGGGCATTCTTTGTTTGTGACTATCTTATCTCCATGCAAACAGGTACAATGACTTTCTGGGTCGAACATATGCCTCGATTGTCATAACCTATTTTGCCATAATAAAGCTCAATGATGATAATGCACAAGAAGCTCTTTCACTTTCATATCTTCTGTCTTTCATCCCCCCTTTTCTTGATTGCCTTCCATCGTCCTTCTCAAGTCCGTGTAGCCTGCTATCACATGATTGAGTATAATGACACACCAAAAACATTTGCATTTCATATAGTTTCACCTGCATTACCATATATAAGCATTTCATACATACATATAGATATCACAATTGCATCACATCCTGCACACAACACTTGTTAGCACAATTTACATTTGCATTATCATATTCATCTGCATTACTTACATTCACATTTGCATCATGCATACACATATTAAAAACATAAAAGAGAAAAAACATTGCATTGCATCATATAAATATTTGCATCCATAGCATAAAACATACATCATAAAACATCTCATCACATAGGTACACATGCATATAGCTGCCGCAAAGATGAATCATCTCATATATATATATATATAAAGTGTCATGGTACAATGATGTCAAAATCATATGGCTACAAGCACCCGCAGGTGTCTACAATGCAAAAATGATACAAAACTGATACATAGGGAGCCCTCTAAGGCTATGATGAACTCCCTCCCTCAGAGCCGCCTGGCCTCGGTGGAATCTAAGCCCCTAAAGGACCCGCCCCAGGATCATCCCTCCTGTCTCCTCTATATGGTGGTGGTGGAGGACCCATAACCCCACCACTCGATGCCTGTCTCCTCCGGCTCCCTCTTGTAGCTGTTGTTGTACGCGACGGTCTATGGAAGCTCCTCACCCACTGATCTGCTGGCACTGCACCGTAGTAGAGGTCTCTCCAGTAGGCTATCTCCTCTCCTGTCCACAGAACATAAGTGTATCCTGCCCCTATATCCTCAGCTGCCTATCTCCCTGCCCTCAGTGCTGTCTCAGCCTCTGTGTAGCACTGGATAGCCTGATCCCGCTCTCGCTCAGTATCCTTGAGCCTCATCCTGAGCCGATCCCTCTCCCTCTCCAGATCCTGAATCTCATCTGCCTGGCCCTGGTAGATCTCCCTCAGATCTAGTAGCTCAGCCTCCACTGGGTCAACCCCCTCTACCTCTACCCCTGCCTGTGGCTCATCCTCTGCGGGTGCCTGCCCCTATGCCTATACTGGTACCTGTCTCTGTCCCTGTCCCTGTATCTGCACCTACCTGGGACCCTGTGCTGCTGGCACCTGTAAGGGCAATCCACCGCAACCCCTCACCACCTGAGCATGCCTCTCCTCTCCACCATCCCTCCGAGGTGCAACTCGCCTCTCTCCAACTACTCCTCTCCTCCTCCGTCGGCCTCTACCCCCATCGCCTCCACCATCATCCTCGTCACCACCACCATCGCCCTCCAGTGCCTCTCCTGGATCTATCAATCGGGGGAATGGATGCTCTGCCCAATATGTTGTATACTCAGCATCCATCCCAGTATCCTCGATCTCGGGCCACATGTCCCAAGGTAGAGGCATCATCTCCACCAGTTGAGTCACTACCTGATCATATGACAGTAGCGGCCCAAACTGTGGCTGATCCCTGACTGTGCGGGCATACATGCCTGAGCCCCAGGGCATCCTCTGAATCCAGCCAAACTGTCCGCCAACCCTATCTACCAGCTGTCTCTCTAGCACATAGGGCATCCGCCCAATCAGGTACCTATTCTGGAAGATGTACGGTAGCTCAACTGCGTCATCCTCCCACTACTCGCAACCCAGATATGGTCGCCATATGACCTCATCAATGTCATCAATCACCTGCCGCCAATGCTCTAGCCTACCAATCCGTGGCTGCGATGTGATCATATCATACAAATGTACAAAGCTGCGCCCATGACCTCTACCCCTGAAGTGTATCAGTCGGGTAACTGGCAGATGCTCGTAAGCCCATACCTGCAGCAGTGTCACTCCACAGCCCAATCCCACTGATCCATGATACACAAACTGATGAAGCTCATAATACAGGTGAGCCAGCACACATGGTCCCTAGGCGTATCTGGTATGTTGTGTCACCAGAGTCTCCAATGCTCCTCCCCAGCCCACAGCCAAACCCCGTGTCGCCCTGTCCAGACACAGGAAACCACTGATAGCTCCTCCGATCACTGCCGACAATGCTAACCCGGTGGCTGTCATGGTGTCCCATGCCACGTGTCCTGCCCTCATCTCCAGTCCAGGGTCCTGGAATACTCGTGTCAGGGCCTCTCTATCACCATCTCGATCGTATGGGATCAGCTCCCCATCGATCGGCACCCGCAGAATCCTATATACATCCTCTAGGGTGACTGCCATCTCACCCATCGGTAGATGAAACGTGCACGTCTCAGAGTGCCATCTCTCAACCAGCGCAGTCAGCAAACCCATGTTTGCCCAAAACTCAGGCACATACAGCACATGTCTCAAACCCATCTCCTCAATGGCAGCTCGGTCCTCAAATGACAACTTCGGTCGTAATCTCTGTGTGGATGGGAATCTCTCCCGTGACTCCAGCATAGGCAAATACTCCTGCAGTCAAACAACTCAATCATGTCAGTTATAGTGGCATTCACTATTTATCACAAAATGCTACTCGCTATCTAAATGCATATGGCTATCTACCCTAGTGACACTCACTGTTCATCACAAAGTGTTGCTATTTATCCTAGTGGTACTCACTGTTCATCACAAAGTACTACGTGTGTGACACTCCCTGTTCATCACAAAGTGTTACTCACATTTGCACTCCCTGTTCATCACAAAGTGCTGCTCATATTTCAGTACTCCCTGTTCATCACAAAGTACTCTATCTTGGTACTCACTGTTCATCACAAAGTGCCTTAATCTATCCTAGTCTTCCTAGAGGACCTGCTTGAGTGTATGCTCTCAGCAGCTTATCCAATCGACAGCGTATGTTCATCATAGAACTGCCGATTTGACCTAGAAGATGCAAATTCATACTTTTCAAACACAAATGCATTTTCCTGACATAAACACGCATTTATTGCTCTACCTACCATGCATTAATGACAAAATTAAATGCGTCAAAGTACAAGGAGGTTTTGTGGTACTTACTGTCTCTCCTGCCTCTGCTGGCCTCTGGAATCGGCGAACGCGGTCGAATCTGTGAACAAAAGCCATCGCTGCTGACTACTGCTGCTCTATCTCACTCTGCACTTTGATCTTGTGAAGGTGTAGATGACAATGAGGATGTATTTTCCCCCGTGGTCTATTTTATAGCCTACCCTAGCCCTCGCCTTCATTTTCTGAGTCAGTCTTCATTATCCCGTGACTTTGTCACTTTATCCGGTCAATCCATTCTAGCCTTTCTTTCTTATCAAGAGATTGTCTGCAATCTTTTCAAACATTTTCATCCAATCTCTCGAGGGGGCATATCATTCCCATCCTGGGGCAACTCTGTATCAGTTCATATTATCTTCTTTGAAATAACGCGACAAGCTGCATTGTCTCAAAGAGGGGCAAAATGTAGACACCCAAAATTGTCATGTCTAATTAAATAAATATTTTATTTATTTAATTATCTAAGCCTAATTCTTCTATTAATTAAATAAATCTTTATTTATTTAATTAATTCATTAACCTTTTCTACCCATGACACATGTCATTCATCTCTTAATTCATACACTACCTACCCCTTTCATTATTTTATTATTTCTTTTACCTACCATCTAATCATAGCCGACCTCCTTTTACACCTCTCAATCTTATCCCTCCATTTCATATAGTGTCTTCTATATAAGGAGATGCTTCCATCATTATCAAACCCTAATGAGCTAATGAGCTAACTACTTGATCATTTTGACGACACTACGATCCTACTTGCAACCACATTCCGTTCTTTGTTGAGCTCTTGTGCATATAAAATTTGAGAGCAAATATATCAAGCAAGATCAATGGAGATAGGAAGAATGGAGATCAAAAACCTATTGGACATGTGATGGTATAATCTTTGTGATTTCATGTGATTTGCATTGTCTTAGGTAATCTTCATATGTTATGGTGGATCTTTGTTGTTGTTAGGCTAGGGTTTTGTGGTTGAATTCATTTAGCCTTTCAATATCGTTATTATTGTTATCCATTTTCACCATATACACAAGGAACAGAAATAGGTTTGGAAGCCAAAAATTTGATCCCCAATGGAAAATGAACAACTACCAGAGAATGTTGAAAGAAACACTGAAGCTACAACACAAAACTGAACAGGAACAAAACTAAAAACAAATATTTTTGGTTGATCCAAGATTGCTCATCGATCAGAGATGCTCCTTCATCAAATTGATCAATAAATTATTTAATAAATGATTTATGTTTTTGTTATTTTTTTTGGTTATGGTGTTGGTTGGGATGGTTGCATTCTCATACAAGTTTTGTGAGGGAAATTCATTTGTTTTTTTCTTTGGGTTCTGGGAAGAGTTTTACTTGCAACTTTTTGTTGGGAATTTTGGAGGGTTTTGGTGTGAAATTTGGGTGAAACTCTTGCAATCTTGGGCTAGATTTTTATGTAGATTTTGGTTGGTGATTGCTTGGATTCGATTGAGTCTTTAATTGTGAGAGGGATTTTCTAGAAACTAATTGAATTTTTTGTTGCTTAAAGAGGATTTTGGTTGGCATGTTTTAATGTTTAGGCTTTCTCATTTCTTTTCAGGTTTCTTCATTTCTTTTGTTTACCAAATTCAAAGGTAGGGTTCTTCTTCCTTCTTGTATTTTCTTTAAATTTATTTCTTTGAAATGGAAATGTGGTGTAGTTAATATCATTTCTATCAAATTGCAAGTCACTTTGATTTCTAGTTTGAAATCGATTGTTTTGTTTTAAAAAGCACTAGTTTTCATTGTGCAAATTGGAGGTTGTTTGAGGGTTTGTTGTCTTATTTTTTGTGTATGGGTGTTGGGGATATTTTAATTGAGTTTTTGGAAGGTAATTAGACACATCTCAAATGGGTTGTGCTTCGATTTTGATTCTGGAATTGTTTCATTACTCTATTGGGCATTCGAAATTACCCCTATGCAAGTGCACAAGGTTTTGTGCAAGAGCAGTTTTTGGATTCAAGTGCATAGTGGTGAACTACAAATGTGAAGGTTTGGGATGCAATATTCAACATTAGCCTACAAGTGTGTAGTAATTGGGCTCAATCTCGCAACCTTTTTGTTTGATCATGTTTCGGTTCCTAGAGCGTTATTGATGCTCAGATCAATCTTGTACCTTGTCTACCATGTGGTTTGGGTGTGATTGATCTGATTTGGATTAATTTTGTATTCATATTCTTTTTTGTGGAAGAATCCAATTAATTTTGTATTTGGGATTGGTTTCATGGCCGAATCATTAATGTGTAGACCTAGAGAGGCTTGTGCATGACTATGTGTTTCATTTTGAATTATAGATTCATGAATGTTCTAAATGAGATATCTATGTAGTAGATGCTTTATGATTCTTTGAATTGAAACTTGAGGTATGGGTACCTAGATGCAGTTAGGGAGAGTGGCTCTCAATGGGGGTCATGGCCCTAAAGTGGTTGCCAGGGTAATTCATTGGAGAGTTTCTTAATCAAGTGATAACCTAATTAATGAACTAGGGTAAAAAACATTAATAAGATAATATGGTGCCCCACCCATGGCCTTGAGTGCTTGTAAAAACTAAGGATGGGAATGGGAAGGCTTGTCCATTTGAGGGTCATTGATTTGGCATAATAGAACCCGTTTTCTTTATGAAAGGATTGTTATGTTCTGCATGAGTTGTTAAATGGGGGTCGAGGCCTAGATAGGCTACCAAGGTAACTCATGTTGAAGATATGTGATGACACTCCCTTTTTGTACTCTAGTATCCCATTCTATGTGTTTGTGATCAGAAGCATATGGTGGATCCTTATCATGTTTCATATTTGTCCTTGTATGTGCTTTATACTTGTGTATGTTTTGTGTTCTCATGGATGTTGGTGTTGTGCTTGAGAGTAGACATGGTTTCCCTTCCTTGTTTGCTAGTGTGTTTGGGGCCCTATGTCTACCTCTTGAGCATGATGGGGTGGACCTGAGGGTTCCACATGGTCTTGTGGTTGTTGCAAACCTCAAATGGGAACTAATGGAATTGTTTGTGTGCTTTGGGAAAGATATTTGTCATCTTCATTCTTAGTACCTTTATAATTTGGTTGCAAGTTATTCAGTACTTGTAATCATTATGTATGTTATGTATCATTGAAGCATTGTAACTGTATTGTTATTTGATTCTTGAACACTCCATAAGGAGGTTGATGTAATTAATATTCAATGTAATAGTAGAATAGTGTTTAGGTAGATCGGTGTTGGTATCGACTACTCATATATGATTGTATGTCCTATCTTATTTCATGTTGAAAGGTTATCATAAGAAAATTTGGTTTTGGTGCTAAAAATGTACCTAGATATAGATGTTAGATGTTTATTATGATATGAAATATTATAGTTTTTTCATTATTGTTTCTAGCATTCTAGTTCATATTTGGATGTGTTGCATAGTAGCAACATTAGAGAACCCATATAGTGCATTGTTTAGAGATGCATGTTTATCTTCTTCTTGTGCATATTAGTTGTTACAATTAAGATGTGTTAGATAATATTAAGTATTATGTTTTAAAAAAAATTAATTGCTATGTTATTTTGTATGTTAATTGTTAGTTCCTCTGGGGTTCCTTAGCAGGGCATTACATATGTTATCAGAGCCCATGTTGCAAACATTGAGATCTCTGGTTAATGTTATTTCCCTTGGTCTTGTGTGGTGTGTTGTTGTGGCAAGTTAGTTTTAGTACTTCTTATTTATGTGCTTGTTCTCTTGGATGCATGCTTGGGGAAAGATCATGGAGACCTTGGAGTTAGTCATGTTGTGCTTGTTGGTGAATTCTCTTCTTGGATTATGTTTGTTTACTAACATCGTATGTATCTATCTCTTATGTATGCTCCTAATGTAAGTAATTGCTTATTTGATTCTATGTGGCCTTGAGTTTCCCTTATGATTTTTAGTGTTTACTTGGATGCAAAAGATAGTATTGGACATATGGATGATCATATTTATAGATTAGAATGAAAGTGCATGTGTATATGGTGAAATGGAATGATTCAAACTATTGCAAAACCATAAAAGATCCAACCACATAAAACCCTAGTTCTACAATCAAGAATCCACCATACACCAATGAAGAACTTAAAACATCCAAATCACAACAAAATATTATGATTATACCATTCACATGCTTAGTAGGGTTTGATCTCCATTGTTTCCTATCTCCATTGATCTTGTTTGATATATTTTCTCCCATATTTTGTATTGTGTGCACAAAAGGTCAAAAAAAATGGATTGTGGTTGTGAAGTTGCTTGGTCACTTGAAGGATTGATTGCATGAATGATTGATTAGGGTTGATAAGGAGGAAAGTATCCTCTTATATAGTAGACACCTTAGAAAATAAAGGGATAGGATTAAGAGGTGAAAGGATAAATGGTCGGCTAGAATTAAAGGGTTGGTAGGGAAAATAATAAAATATGGAGTAGTTAGAGAAAAAACTAAGAGATAAATGACAAGTGTCATGGAGGGAAAAAGTTGATGAATTAATTAAATAAATAAATAATTGATTTAATTAATAGAGGAAGTGGGACCAATTAAATAAATAAAATATTTATTTAATTTAGGGAAAGGATAATTTAAATAAATAAAAATATTTATTTAAATAGGGAAAGGCTAGAAAAAGATAAATTAATTAATTAAATAAATAAAAATCTATTTAATTAATAGAAAGTTTTGTTGGCAATTGACACTCATTGGATTCATATGTTGTCATTGATGGCAACAAGATTCTATAGAACACATATATCGGTAGATACCGGCATTGGAGGCATATACCGGTAGATACCAGCATTTGAGGCATACGCTGATAGATACCGATATTGGAGT
Organism: Cryptomeria japonica; assembly: GCF_030272615.1. Classification (NCBI taxonomy): domain Eukaryota; kingdom Viridiplantae; phylum Streptophyta; class Pinopsida; order Cupressales; family Cupressaceae; genus Cryptomeria; species Cryptomeria japonica. The sequence goes on along the minus strand of NC_081410.1, from coordinate 680,511,828 downwards.
AATTAGGGTCATCACCGACACCAACATCCAGCACTTCAGTGAAGCCGACATCATTTTGGGATCCAAAAAGTTTTATTTGTAAAATCATTTTGTAATTATTGTATAGGGCCGACATTGAATATCTTTTGTAATGTATTGTAAGCCGACATAAGGCATATTGTTTGTAGAGGGTATATAAGTCAGTTCATTAGGTCATTTTGATATATGACAAGGTAGAAGAACAGTGTGATGTGAAGGATATGTATGTAGGTCATTTGTATGCGAAATTTATATCATGCTATGATCAGTAGATGGTTTGTAAAACAGTCTTGGAGGAAAGGAGATACTGATAAAAGGGTTCAGGGTTTATGAACCGGTACAGAACAGAGCTTTAACCGGAACTCTTTTTGGCATTTCAGGTGCATTTTGTGAGTTCACCATTACTGTTTTATTTCAACAGAAGCTTGTAGTCAGTGAGACTCTTTTGTGTTGAGCAATGTGCTCTAGGTAGTGTACCTTCCTGCATATGTAGGCCCCCATACTATGTAATATCTTTCATATGACCAGTGAATTGATACTGTGGGTCACAAATCCCACCGTGGTTTTTCCTCTTTGAGGTTTTCCATGTATAAAATTATGTGTTATGGTGTTCATTCATGTGGTTGGTTTATTTACTTCATGGTATATGTTTCTTCATTTCCTGGTTTATATGTGTATGTTATAATAAGTTAAAATCTTGTTTTACCGGTAGAACACTTATTCACCCCCCCCCCTCTCAGTGTTCTTGGATTCCTTGTATTCCAACAATTGGTATCAAAGCTATTAGGCCCAATATAGAAAGCTAATGTACTGAGAGGGGAGGGGTGAATCAGTACTCCAAAACTTTTCTCTTGTAATAACCTTACTGTTATATATAAACAGAATAGTGCAGTAACATAAAATAAAACTATAATCAACAGATAACAATTATACATGATTCACTCCATAACAAATATATTTTGGTCATGCAAAAACTCTTGGTTAGAAAGAAAAACTGCGGTGGGGATGGCACCCACAACTTCACTACTGCAATAATAAAGAATGCTCGGTTAGAGCTACATTTAGCCATTTCTGATAGCTTACCCTTAAGATCAGTTAGATCTATCTTACTAAAGGATTTTTACAACACTATATAAGTGTAGCACCTGGTTAAAGGATTTACAATTTATAGACTTGGTTAGAGTCTTTTACCTTGTTAAAGGTTTCTCTTACAACTTCAAAATATTACAATATAATTATTACAAATATCTGCAACTTTACATCTGAAATGCTAAAGCAGATTCTATGTGCTCTGAATAAGATTACCTAGCTTGTAGCATACCTCGGTAACCCATAAAGAAACTCGGTAAACCCTTCTATTTACTCTGTTCTTTGACTGTTCACTGATAATCTTCTCGGTGACCTCTTTGTGTCTCTGTAACAGTCTTCCTTCATGCATACACACTGCTATCTCATTGCATCTCTTATCACATCATATCATGTCTTATTTCTAACCCTAGAATCATGTTGTATATATAGATCTCTTACAGCGGTGATCTGATTCATTGCTTCGATCTTACAAAAAGATTCTTCGATTAAACAAAATATCTCATAGGTTAGATTGATCTTGTAATCATGCACAATCTCCTAGTGCAATTTCCAATGCAAAAAACGGTTAGATGTGCCTCGACCTTGTAACACGTTATCATGTGCATGTTCAGGTTCAATGTATCTGGTAAAATGTTTCACTTGGTGAATATCAACTCGGTGAGTTAACTTTACCACTCGGTAGCCATGAACCTTTACTCGGTAAATAGCTCGGTGAATACTGTGTTCTGTGATTGCTTTCTTCAGTAATCGACTAGACTGTTCATACTGACTTCTCTGCATGTACCGACTACATGATTCGGTAATACTTAACCGACTAGAATATAGTATGACTTTGGATATGAAACTAATGGCAATTTGATAAGTAGTAACAATCTCCCCTTTTGACATTAGTTGAGATGTTTGACAAAAACTACTTACAAAGTCATAACTAAAAAAAATATATACTTGACAAAATGACTATACTTGACAATATGTACAATAGTCAATAGTATATGTAGATATACTCCCCTTATCATTATCCTGTACATAACTCTGAATTTTGCATGTTCGGTTCGGTTTTGTTCTATACTATACTTGTGTGCTCTGTATATTCTACATATTCTGCTCGGTATACTCCCCTTGTATACAATACTCAAAATTGTGTTATCAAAACTGTACTATTCTCCAAGTGTAGAATTACTCCCCCTTTGCTGGGCTTTCCTCCCGTGTGTAGTAACATAATATTACTCCCCCTTTTTGACAAACATTAAAAACTTAATTTGCATCCAGAGGCGGTAACTGATCAAAAATAGTCTTATACTTGGTCTGGGTGTCAGTGAGGGTGACTGAGAGTGAGTCCTTGAGACTTTCCATTAATGAGTTTTGTGCTTGAATATCAGATAAGAGTGATATGTGCTTCCCTCTTGGGTAGTTGATAAGCTTATAGCTTGGTTAAGCTGCTCTTGGACTGATGAGAGATGAGGAAGGAATAATGTTTGAAGGGTCATTATATTCATCCTAATTTTATGCTCTTCATTCCTCAGTTCTAACTGTTGAGCCATGAGCTGTTGTAGCTTTTTGTAAAATTTTTGAATGAAATTAGGCTCAGTGGTCAACTTGGATGAGAGATCGGTGATCTCTTTCTCAATTGCATCAGTTTTATTTTTGATGTCTTTAATAAATAAAGAAAATGTACACAAGTTCTGGAATAAATAAAGAATATGCTTGAGTTGAGGGGTCAACTCAGCAATGAATTTGACAAGTTTTACCTTGCCAACAATGATTGATTTGTGGACTTCCTCTATCATTTTTGTTGTGAGCTCTTTATCCTTGAGCTTGCTTAGGTATTCAGATGCATCAACTCTAGATGTTTCAATCTGATTAAGGAGTTCATCCAACTGAATATGGATGGCTGCATCGCTTGACACTGTTGCTGATGGTAGCATTTCTGTGAGCAGTGTCCTAACCTTTTGAAGTACCTTGTTCTTTTTCTGTATGGCCAATTTCTTCTCCTATTTGGCCTTTGCTTTACATAGTTCACCGAATTCAGTGAGTGCTTGCCCTTTTAATTTGGAGATGTCGACATTGGGCAACACGATCGGTTTAGATAAATCAAATTTAAAACCATGATTTCTCACCTTTTTCTCTTTTCCTTTTGTCTGGGGCACTAAGACAAGTGCTTGTGAGGCGTGTTGTCCCTTGGTAGGTTGCTCAGTAGATGCAACACTTTGCACTGTTCCTGTAGCAGTTGCAGTGTCTTTGGATGGCTTGGTGTTAGGCATCTCTGTTGTAATATTTGTTGTGCTTGTCTGTCCCTGAGATGATTGATCTTTTGTCGTGTCTGCTATAGCTTCAGATTTGCTACCTTCATCTTTTGCAGCTTTAGATTTGTTACCTTCGGTAACTTGTTCGGTGTCCTTGGGGGCTTCGGTTGGTACTGTTGGCTTCATCGGCGGATAGGGCTGAACTTGTTCTAAGACCGATTCACTAGACACAAGTTTTGCATAAGTGGTGCCTTCAATCATTTCTTGCTCCAGTGCGGCTTCATCCATTACATCTTCATCAATTTGTATTGTGTCAACCAGGTCTGGACCTTGCTCGGTGACATCTGGATCTTGCTCGGTGACATCAACAATTTCAATTTGAGATTGTTCACCGACATCCTTTTGTTTGAAGATCTCTTGCCACTTGGCCTTAGTCTCATTCTCCACATCAATATATAGCCCATTCATCAATTTTAAGGCTCTCTGTTTCACAAGAAATTTTGAATTGTATGTGGACAAATGCTCCTTGATTTCAGCTATGGACATGTCAGGAAATAAATGGACAAGACTTCTTTCTCTTATTTGTCTCTCTAAATCCATTGCATATTTCCATCTGTTATCAATATGTGAGTAGAGTTCACTTGGAAGTGACTTTGCTAGTTCCAATGGTGCTAACCGAAACTTCAGAAGTGTACATATGATAGCTTCTTCAATCTGTCATTTCTCATCATTGTTCCTAGACTCATACTTAACATATCTGAATCCTGCAAACCCACCGTATTCCTTAAGATTGGCACAAAATTTTTCAACACTGTGAATGATTGCCTTTTTGCTCTTCACAATCTGGAATTTGTTAGCATCATCAAACTTTGTATCACTCGACTCTTTTGCCAAAATGAGTCTCTGAGTAGATTTCTTGTAAGTCTTTGTTACCTTAGGAGCGGCAACAGTCTTTTGTTTCTTGCTCGGTGATGCAGCTGATGCTCTGGTGTTGGGTCTCTTTGTTGGTGGAGTCGGTAGGGCCTTTGAAATGTCCTGTTTCTTTCTTTTTAGAACTTTTCCCTTTGGCAACTCTATGCTCAATGTTATTGCAGCCTCCTATGCTTTTGATTCTTCCTCGGTAATGGCAGGATTGCCTTTGACAGGTGTAGATGAGGATTCTTCTCCGAATTTCTCAGATAAAGCTTTTATCATCTTTGTTGCTTTCCTTGTAGCCTTAGGAACTACAATGCTCATTTTTACTTTCTCCTTTACCTCTTCATAGGTTCCATACCTTAGTTTAGTTGCATGCCTTGGCAATGATAGGTAGGCATCAATTTGTTGTTGTGTGATGTCATGATCAATTTCATAACCCATTGGTTACAATGACTGAATCCTCAGTTCAACAACATTTACATAGCAGTAATCAGTGTTGACTTCAAAACAAATATTGTCCTTGTATTTTTCAACCAGCTATGGTGGGATCCTATACTTGTTGTGCATTTTCTCTTGGAATTTGCTAAAGTAATCATCCATGACATCATTAAAGTTATCTCCTAACTTCTTGATGTAATCATTGATCTAATGGGTGATAGGTTGATGTAGCTCCCATACTACTTTACCGACTGAGGGAAAGAACTTCTCAAAATAGAAAAACATACAGACAAGTAGTGAACCGAACTTGAGTGTGTTTGTTGAGTTGTTCTTCTTCGGCTTCCTTATTGTGTTCAGGTTCTCAAATAAGTTCTTTAGTAGTACTTCACACAAGTCTACTTTCATTCCCTTCTTTACTATTTTGTAGGCCAGGTCCACTGTAGCACATGGTACACTGTTTTCCCTTGCAGATTGGAAGAAACAGTAACCAATGACTCTGATTGCAAATTTCAGTTCAACATTAGTGACATTATTTAATTTCAGTCCTTGGTAATCAGATTCTACTCTGGTTAGACTGATTAGCTACTTTTGTGATATCATTTTCTGTGCACGAGCATTATCGTAGATGGGATATCCGGTGATCAAGTGAATGACTTCCTTCATGATCTTGAACAGTTTCTCTTGTAGCCACATGAAATCATTATGTACTCTGCTCAATACAAACTTAACCCATTGGGGTTTGAACACATGAGGATAGACTAGGGCTTCAGTTAATCCCTTGATTCTGATATGTTCAAATTTACTATCCAGTTTGTCGTCAGTGCACAGTTCATCATATGTGTCACTAATCTCTACATGACCGAGTTCCTCAACACGAAACTTGGTAAAGAATCTGACATCTTCTACCAATAAGACTCGATCCGAGATGAGTGAAAATGTAGTTTTATCATCTGGTTTTGAGGTGACTTTAGGAGTTAGGGAATACTTTAGAGATGGCTTCTCCACATTTTGGACTACTACAAGGTCTTGGATCTTGGGAGCCATGGTAGATCTCGAGTAAAAATTCGACAGGTTATCCTTAGGGTTTACAAGTAGCTTACTCTTTACACTAGGTAGATACTAGCAATTTGACTAAATTAGAAACCAGCTAAACATTGTGAATAGATTGATGTAAATACCTCGAAATTCGCTTTGAATGAAGTTTGATTGCTTTGATTTGCTCTGCTCTGATTCTCAAAAACTTGGGTGAATGAAAAATGACCACGAAAACACTTTTAAGTACTCAAAAATACCTTATCGGGCTCCGTGCAAGTTAGGTCAAGATATTAAATGCACTCGGTTCACCTTTTACTAATTTACTTCATTTTCTATTTTCATCGAGTATTCAACTTTGCTTTGTTAACCGACTTGACAGGTTTCCTGTATAGTATGTAAACTGACTAATTGCATCTTAACTATGTAGATTTTGAATTTTGTTCATAATAAAATAGGAACTGTTATGATTTAACTTTTAAAGAATGCAATCCCTTCATACCTTTTCTTGACTAATTTGAAATAGGTGCACCTAACTCGATAGGTAAGGTGCTTTCTTCATCAGACATAATCTCTTTCTTTTTCCAAATCATCTTGAATTTTTCTTTTATCTCCTTAGTGTCTCTTCTCGGTTGATCTCTGCAATCTCCAGCTAAATGTCCAGCTTTGTGACAATGAAAACATGCCATACCAGGATTTCTCCATGATCTCCGATTGTTCATTCCAAACCTTATAAAATAGTTGGCACTTATATGTCCATATCTTCCACAACATTCGCACCATATCCTCGTATTGTAATCCCATGGTACTGCTGCATATTGTCGGTAAGAATCTGTGTGAGTTCGGTAACCTCCAGTGTTTGCTCGATGTGGATACTTCATGTAGTTCTTTCACTTTAACCAGCATCTCTCAGTGCTATGTCCATATCTATTGCAATTTTTACAAAACCCTTTGAATTTTGCCTTCTGATGGTTGTTAATAGACTTTGTTCTACATTGATTAGGTATGTGACCATATTTATTGCAATTATAACAATATCCATTGGACTTAGAGATATTCGGTTACTTACCTTTTCTGATCTGGCATATGTTGGCAATATGACCTTGATTTCCACAGTAGTAGCAAATAGGCTTCTTCCTTTTGATGTTATTTCTCTTTTTAGCCTGGTTTGATGATTCTCCTTTCTCGGTAGTATTAATTCCTTTCTTGGTAGAGTCTTTTCCTTTGTAACCGAGTCCTCCATCTTTGTAGAGTCTTCTTGTATTCAGTTGCTCATCCAACATCTTTGATGCTTCATAACTTTTCTCCAATGATTCTTTGGATTTCTTTTCTATTTCAAGTTCACTAGTCAACCTTGATACTTCAAGTTTCAATGATTGATTTTCATCATTCTTCAGAATTGCTTCATGATGAGCATAACCTAGTTGATCTGTCATATTTTGTTGAATACTAGTTAACCTTATGATTTCATCATCCTTATCAGATACTAGAAATTCAATTTGTTGTTTCTCTCTTTGTAGATCTCTTGCTTTATCCTTAGCTCTCCTTAATGCATCTAGATTTTCAGTCATTTGTGTACTAAAATGTTCATGTTCTCTTTTCATTGCTTTTAGTTGATCAGCCAATGCTTTGTTCTTTTCTTTCAACATTCCAATCATTTCTTCAGTTTCTTCAGATATACTGTTCTCAAATGATGTCTCGATTTGTTCCACTAGCTCTTGAGAATCCTACAAGTCATCAGATAATCTTCTCCTTACTTTCAAAGATTTTTGCATTTGCCTCTGCATGTCTGCAATCACTTGATTTGCATTATCCAACTCTTCTTGAAGATGCACAATCCTCCGAGATTGTTTGTAGCCTTCCATTGCTAAGATCTTTCTCTTGAGGTGGTTAAACCCTTTTCCAAGATTCAAGCTCTGATACCAATTGTTAGGCCCAATATAGAAAACTAATGTACTGAGAGGGGAGGGATGAATCAGTACTCCAAAAATTTTCTCTTGTAATAACCTTAATGTTATGCATAAACAAAATAGTGCAGTAACATAAAATAAAACTATAATCAGCAGATAACAATCGTACATGATTCACTCCATAACACATATATTTTGGTCATGTAGAAACTCTTGGTTAGAGAGAAAAACTGCGGTGGGGATGGCACCCACAACTTCACTACTGCAATAATAAAGAATGCTCGGTTAGAGCTACATTTAACCATTTCTGATAGCTTACCCTGTTAGGAGTATTAAGATCAGTTAGATCTATCTTACAATTTATAGACTTGGTTAGAGTCTTTTACCCTATTAAAGGTTTCTCTTACAACGTCAAAATATTACAATATAATCATTACAAATATCTACAACTTTACATCTGAAATGCTAAAGCAGATTCTATGTGCTCTAAATAAGATTACCTGGCTTGTAGCATACCTCGGTAACCCATAATGAAACTCAGTAAACCCTTCTATTTACTCTGTTCTTCGACTGTTCACTGATAATCTTCTCGGTGACCTCTTTGTGTCTCTGTAACAGTCTTCCTTCATGCATACACACTGCTATCTCATTTCATCTCTTATCACATCATATCATGTCTTATTTCTAACCCTAGAATCATGTTGTATATATAGATCTCTTACAGCGGTGATCTGATTCATTGCTTCGATCTTACAAAAAGATTCTTTGATTAAACAAAATATCTCATAGGTTAGATTGATCTTGTAATCATGCACAATCTCCTAGTGCAATTTCCAATGCAAAAAATGGTTAGATGTGCCTCGACCTTGTAACACGTTTTCATGTGCATGTCCAAGTTCAATGTATCTGGTAAAATGTTTCACTCGGTGAATATCAACTCGGTGAGTTAACTTTACTACTCGATAGCCATGAACCTTTACTTGGTAAACAGCTCAGTGAATACTGTGTTCTGTGACTGCTTTCTTCAGTAACCGACTAGACTGTTCATACCGACTTCTTTGTGTGTACCGACTGCATGATTCAGTAATACTTAACCGACTAGAATATAGTATGACTTTGGATATGAAACTAATGGCAATTTGATAAGTAGTAACAAAAGCTTGGTACCTCAGAGGAAGTTTAACAGCTTGAGGAAGATCCTGAAACTGGATTCATTGAACATGGCTATGGAGAAGCAACTTGAGATGGCACTTGAGGATTATGATGCTAAAAGGCTGAAGAACTTAAAGTTGCAAGATGAATTGAATTTTGCTAATGGATTCATTCTTCTTTTGCAAGAAAGGTTATCATCAACTCAAGCTAGGAGGAAGGAACTTTTGTAAAACCAGGATGATGAAGAGAAAAATGCACTTAAGGAATAATGTCAGAAACTGAGTCAAGCAAACATACTCATGAAGAATGAAATGAAAGACCTGACTATGAGGATGTCAAAAGATATTGAGGACAGAAAGAAGAAGGAAGCAAATCTTGTTGTATCTCTGAAGAACAAATTCAAAGAATGTGGCAGATTGGCTCATGAGAATGATCTACTGAGAACTGATTTGGTACAATCCTAGAATAATGAACAAGTGTTGGAGAGACAAATAATGACTCTGAGAGATGATCTAACTACTACAAGTGAGTATAAAGAAAAAATCAGGATTAGTGTTGCACAGTTGAATGATTTATTGAAAAGACAAAGGCAGAGTGAAGATTCTAGAGGACTTGGATTTGTACAAGGCGAAAGCTCCGGTACTCCAAATGAAGATCAGACAACCGGTATGCAGAACTCATTAGACCAAAGGAAACTGGTAAGACAATCTAATGCTTACAAATTCAATGGTAGATGTTTTTTTTGTAAGAAATTTGGGCATATGGATAAACAATGTATAAATAGAGAAAATCAAAACTACAATTTAGTTCCCCATCAATGCACAAATTGCAAGAAATATGCTCATAAGTCAGAAGATTGTAGAATGGATGTTAAGTGTCATGCATGTGGAAATTTTGGACATTTGGCTAATCAATGTAGATCAAGAAATGACACCGGAAATGAAAAAGCAATTCAAAACAAAAATGTTACATGTTATGCATGCAACAAAATAGGTCATATTGCTAAGTACTACAAAAGCAAGACTAAATTGGTTAGCAATGACAAAGCAAATGACAAAGGAAAGAAGAAGGTAGATGAAATACAACAAGATCACACCAACAAATGGGTTAGAAAGTCTAAAGAACCAAGTGGAAATGCAACTACACTAGTAACTCCATCGGTAGAACAGAGCATTCCTGCACTGGCAGGAAATTCAATTGGTAACTGAGGCATTCGCCTTAGAGGTTGGCAAATCCATTGCAAATCTTGCATATTCCCTTGAAGAGATCTGGAGAGTTGTATTGATCATTGATGGAGGTTTATCTGGCATAAGACTATGAAACCGACATCCGGTAGGGCGCACTACTAAGCATTTATGATAGTGAAGGATTATAGTTTACTCATAGATAAAAAGGGAAAAGGGGCTCATTTTCACTCACCCAGCATTCGAGCAAACCAGAGTGAAGAAAAGGTGAATCATAGGTGATCAAGAGCGAGCAAAGGCATTATAAAGGATTTCTAGCAGTTATCTGAGAAGTGATCAAGATATTTAAACCGACAATCGTTATCCAGGTATTTCTTTGAAATGGCATCCAGATCATCATCTGCTCCTACTTTCATTCTGAATCCCACTATTGTTGAGGTTAAGGATATGCTTAGACCTATTTTCAAGGAATTTCCTCCAATTGCAATGAAGGAAGACTCTACTAGCGCATTTTCAAGGGTTCTTGATGGCGTAGTTTATGTGGAAGATGTCAGGGCTTATATTCACTACACCTTGGAGGATTTAGGCATTGAGGAAATTAAGGGAATGTATCAATCTGTGATACTAGGTAGCTTTGGAACAATCAAGCCAGAATATCAAATCATTGAAGACCTAGGGTTAATCAAAATCTTGTATATACAAGAATTCAAGGATGAAATGATTAGATATGTTCTGAGCAGGGTCCATAATGAATTCATCTGGCTGGACCGGCCTCACATGATCACCAAAGAATAAATTCAGGTGGTCACTAGCTTACCCAAAGTTCGACAGGAACCAGGGAAGAAGATCTCCAACACTGAGGTTGAAAAGCTCACCGACGCAACCCATGATGGAAGGTTAATGAGGGTCAACACCATCAAAGATACAGATGTAAAATTTGCCAGCGTGATCATCGGCTACAAGGTAACACAATCAAGTCGATTGAGCTCTGTTGTCAATTCTTGTATCCATGTTGCATATCAAATGATAAAGAATAATGGAAAGTATGATTTGTGTGAATGGTTAAGAAGTGAATTAATGTTCAATCTTGGCAAAATCAAAGGTGTTAAGAAAGGAACTTTCCAGTTTGGCAATCTTATTGTCTACTTGATGTTATATTTTATGAATGAGCTATCTGGTTTGGGAAAGAAAAGTTGGGCTCATGACATACCGGTAGGTATGTAGATTAAAGATGCAATCACCGGTCTTAGCAGCAATAGGGATGAGAAGCTTAGGGGCATCTTTAAATCTTTTCAAGAGAACATGAGACTGAGGGAGAGAATCTCCAAACACATTGTGGAGAAATACTCCACTAAAATCTGCTTCATGGTAAAAACAGATGAGACACTCATGGAAGCGGTGGAACCTAGAACAATATGGGTCACTAAATTGGGGTATGAATTTGATGACAGCATCTTGGAACTATATGCTAAAATGTTGATTGATGATCCTTTGGATGATAAGGCTGAACACTTTGGTACTGCTGAGGAGAAGACTCTTGAAGTTAAAATTGGCTTCAATAAGAAAAGGAGGGAAAAGGAAATAGACAAAATGTCTGCCTTCATTCAAGATATAATTCATAGGATAGATACAAAAATAGCTTCTAGATCTAAAATGGTAGATCAACTGGCAATGGCAGGTGCAACAATAGTGGTGAAAAGTGCTCTTGAGGTAAAGAGGCTAGCAACTTTCATATCTCCTATCACTTTTGACTCTGATGCAAAGGATAATCAACCTCTTGCATTCAGAAGGGTACAAAGGAAGAAAGATGAAAAGCCTCTGGTAGAAGAGAAGAAGGTAGAGCCAAGGAGGAAGCTAGTAATAAAGGTGACAACAACATCCACACCTCCTTTAAGGAAACCTACTCAGAAGAGGAAGCCTACTCCATCCGCTCCTACAACCCCCAGCAAGAAGAAGAGTAATATCTAAAAAATTTCAATCATTACAGTAGATTTACGACCGACAAGCACTTAAAAGATTTACTTTGGCTAAGAAAGTCGCTTTTGATGAGATTATTGAGACAGAAAAGAGGAAGATTGGAAAGAAACTTATACTTATTGAAAATTCTTTAAAACAGGGTACTAACATCTACAGGGTATGTTGTAATATATAAATTCTTATAGCAAATGTAGATAACAGGATAAAGGAGTTACAAGAAAAGATTGGTAATATTGAAAATTCTTTTGATGGACAAATTTTGACTTTGGAGAATCAAATTTTTTCTTTTGAAAAGGAAAGAGACAAGATTATTTGGAGAGCAAGGAGTTGCAGAGGTTTGGTGACTTCAAGATTGGATTCACTTGGTGTACATAAGAGGGAATGCATGGATATGCTTGCGAAGCCCACACTGGAAGAAGTCACTAAGAAAGAAACACTTGCACATTTACTGAGTAGACTTGTATCCATATCTGAAACATTCAAAACTGGCTGGGATACCTATATACAGTTACTAGAGAAAGCTTATCCGGAAATCTTGAAATTGGTCAAGCTCTGGTAAAGTAATCTGTAATTATTCTTTCAATTCTTTCACTGGTCTTTGGCATTGATTCCAAAGGGGGAGTATATGTATGTGAAAAATATGTATATAATCCAAGGGGGAGGATATCAGATAGAGAGTATATTGTAAACATAGTCAATCAGCTCAAAGGGAGCATGTTTCAGTTGAACCGATAGGGAATCCATTTTTCACATGAGTGTGGCCATCAATGCCAAAGGGGGAGGTTGTTGGCAATTGACACTCATTCAATTCATATATTGTCATTGATGGAAACAAGATTATATAGAAGGCATATATCAGCATATACTAGCAGATACTGGCATCAGGGGCATACACTGGTAGATACCAGTATTTGAGTAATCAGGGTCATCACCGGCACTAACATCCAACACTTCAGTGAAGCCGACATCAGTTTGGGATCCTAAAATTTTAATTGTAAAATAATTTTTTAATTATTGTATAGGGCCAACATTGAATATCTTTTGTAATGTATTGTAAGCCAACACAAGGCATATTGTTTGTATAGGGTATATAAGTCAGTTTATTAGATCATTTTGATATATGACAAGGTAGAAGAACAATGTGATGCGAAGGCTATGTATGTAGGTTAAAGTTATATCATGCTATGATTAGTAGATGGTTTATAAATCATTCTTGGAGGAAAGGAGATACCGGTAAAAGGGTTCAGGGTTTATGAACCGGTATAGAACAAATCTTTAACTGGAACTCTTTCTGGCATTGCAGATGCATTTTGTGAGTTCACCATTACTATTTTATCTCAATAGAAGATTGTAGTCAATGAGACTCTTTTGTGTTGATTAGTGTGCCTTCCTGCATGTGTAGGCCCCCATACTATGTAATATCTTTCATATGGCCAGTGAACTGATATTGTGGGTCACAAATCCCACCATGGTTTTTCCTTTTTGAGGTTTTCCACGTATAAAATTTTGTGTGTTATGGTGTTCATTCATGTGGCTGGTTTATTTACTTCATGTTATATGTTTCTTCATTTACCGATTTATATGTGTATGTTATAATAAGTTAAAATCTTGTTTTACTGGTAGAACATTGATTCACCCCCACCCTCTCAGTGTTCTTGGATTCCTTGTATTCCAACAAGCTTAGGATAAAATTATTAAATAAATAAAATAATTAGACTAGGACAATTTTAGGTGTCTACAATATGTACTCTTTAATTGTTCATGTTACGTATATATCAAATGATGTGATGTGATATGATCATTCTTATTAGCTTTATTATGTCGAAATGATGAATTGTATCCCCTATGTTTAATGAAATGAAGTGCTTGCATGCTAAGAAACATGTATGAATTCTTTTTGGCATATATCATGATGATTATAGTATGAACTTGATTTAATTTATATATTTCTTGATGGGTAGGTCTCTCTCTCTCTCTCTCTCTCTCTCTCTCTCTCTCTCTCTCTCTCTCTCTCTCTCTGTGGATATATGATTAATAAGGATACTACTTGGTGGTGTATTTTATATTAATTTTACAATCTTTGAGTGCTTACTTATGAATAAGAGTTGGTGTGTATAAAAGGAATGTTTCATTTAAGAAAATATTTGGTTGAGGACCTAAGTTCCTAGTTGCATTCATGACCCTATATAATGAGTAAATTAGATGAATTTATTTTCCATGGATAATAATAGATCTTATGAAAGATTAGATTATTATATCATGTTATAGAACAAGTGTTAAATTTAGGGTAAGGTTGATGCATTGCATGTTAAAATTTGTGCATAGGAAAGTGGAAACCATCCTTTCATGTCCCTGTTTGATTTGGAAAGATGAATACTTTTATCTTGGTAAGAGATCTGCATGCTTTTGATGAAATATGAATATTTTGTTTGATCAAGTAAATATGTTAATAAATGATGCTATTACCTTCTCGTAATTAGACCTTAGAAAAGTGTGATTATTCAATGAATTTTGGTAAAATTAATGATGGTATAACATGTTATTGATTGATGGACTTCCATAAAAGTTGTTGAATTCATGATGTTGTTATATGTTGAAAAGAGATGAGATGCCGAGAAACTAGAGTGAGCCCCACCCCCTCTTTAACAAATCAACTCACTCAAATGCATTAGAATAGTAGGGGCTCTCTACCATTAATCAGTAATTAATTTGATTACTAACCCTTAGAATAGTAGGGGATAATCCTACTATTCTAACGAGGTGGGGATGATATTGGCGGGTGGGAATTCAACAACTCAACCCAACATGATGCAACTAGCTCTCAACTTAGCTCTCAACTCAGGATGAGCCACCCCCACTAAAGAGAGGGAGCTACTTCCCCCTCTACTCAATAAGTTGGTCTTCCTCCTCTACTCAACAAGTTGGTTGTCACTCTCCTTTTCATGTGGTTTTCTATGCTCACACCTCCTATCTATAATGTGTTATCGGATATTCAACCATTAGGGGATGGAATTTGGTACCCCCTTGATTCTTGTTCTCAACCATGTCCAACCCTCATCACTAGTGTATCATTCTATGTTTAGAGGGGGTAGGGGACCATCATGCCTCAAACAATCTTATGTGCAATCTCTACAGTTATTAAAGGGAATGGGTGGGATGAGTAGTTTGGATGCTCCCTTGAGTTTGACATTGAGAGATCAATTCTCCCTATCATTCCAAATGAACACCCTTTCTTATAGTTTTTCTTTTGACCCACTTGGTATTTGGCTATTTGCCCACCAATTAATCTACCCTCACAAAATTTGTTTCTACCTTAGAATAGTAGGGGCCCTCCCACCCACTTATAATAGTAGGGCTAGTGTATTCTAGAAAGCCCCTACAATTATATGGGGGCTAATTAATAAGGGGTAAGATTTCTCGTAGAATAATAGGGGCTTATTCGCTTATTCACTGTAGGTTGATTAATGTCGGGGTGGGTGGGTATATATAGAAGTGAAGAAGGATGATAAATGGTTCCCTACTATTATATAGTCTAGGAAAGGGTGGCAGGCTCTATCACATGGGTGGGTGTTCAAGTTAGGGTGGGAGGGCCTTGGGGTGGTTTGGAGGAGTGACAACTATGTCCTTTGCTTACTTTCCACCCACTAAATTAATTAGTAAATTATTTTGTGAATTAATGCATAATTAAAAAACTTGCTAGAATAATCTAGAATACTCTAGGATAAGCATGTAGGAAGTATAATTCACTCCCACCCCGTGGTCCCTACTGCTACAACTTCCCATTAGAACACTATGGGCCTCCCACTTAATTAATCAGTAAATTGATAAGAATGCTAACCCTTTAGAATGGTAGGGGGATAAAATAATAACTAAAATCAACTATACATCCCCCAACCCCCCTTAGAGTAGTAGGGCTAGTGTATTCTAGCTTATTCTAGCAAATTTATTAATTTTAAATTAATTATTGATTAATGGTAGAGCTATAGTTCCCTGCATGCATGCAGGGTGGGGAGGGCTACAATTCTATGGCCCTACTATTCTAAAGGGAGGTGTGTGGGAGGATATAGAAGCTAGGTAGTCGGGCTAATGATTAATTGGTTAGGAAAGTTAGATTAGCTGGACAAGTCCTCCTAATTTAGGCCTGTGATAGGGGCCCTATACTATTCCAAGGGTATAGTGTGGGAAGGGAATTATAGGAAAGGGTGGAAGGCCCAACTACCATGGAATTTTAGGGGCCCTCCCACCTCCAATCACCTATGTTATATACCTATCAGTGGATGAACATGAGTGTATGAGATGAAATAAGATGTAAACCCAAAATTAAATGAAACTACAAGAACCATGAGTTGATGAGTGATGAGGAGTCCAACTTGGCTCCCCTCAACTTAACCTTCCTAGGAGAACTTGTTTGCTCATTATTTGATTAGGGAAAGCCCCTATTCTTTAATTGGAATATTTCTAAGTGAATATTTGATCTCCACTGACATAATCGATGGATCACATGGCTAGTATGAAGGATGCACTTGGATCTAGATTAGACTGGTTAGTAGGACGATGTGTTGGACATAATAATCTTTTTGTAGCAACAATGAGCCTACTAGCCCCATCTCCTCCTATGTTCCCACCCTAATTAATTATCTTGTTAGAGTACTCAAGGAGCCACCTATGCACTGATCCGAAGTATGAGATATAGTAATGGGATGAGGAGATAAGAGAGCAGGATGGAAAGCAAGAACTTTATCCTTTCCCAGACCCCCTACTATTCTAAGGGCTTGACTGGGGTTGGATCAACAAGGATAGGGAGGAAATACTAACCCTACCTAGAAGGGCTGATAGAACCACCTAATTTCCCATAGATAAAAACAAATTGTGGCATGGAGAAAGGTGAGCACCAGAGAACACTTTGTGCAAAATGCTTCCCACCATCCTAGGGATTACTCATTGAGAATATGTGCTTATGACTTGCTCCCTCAACGTGTTGGTCACATAAGGACCCACCATTCATGTTATAATTCCCCTACCCCACCTTAATAAATTAACATGTGGTATGGGACTCTGCCTCAAGGTCTCAATGTTAGTTGCAGAGTAGCTATCATAATAACACCAACAATGTTACTAAAATAGGAAATTCAACTTCCTTCCTCTCCACTAGAACTCCCTGCCACATGGCCAACCCTTGTCAAAGGTCCTTAGGTTTCTTTTGTCTTTAGTGCTAGTGGGGAATAGGGTGTTTGACTATAGAATAAACAGTTCAACAATAGCAGTTCATTGGTAGGTTGTACACCTCCAGAGCCCTAAGAAAGCCCTTGGGTTAGTGTGCCTTCCTAGTGAAATCCACTCACAATAGGCCTTTGTTGTGAATCTTTCACATACATTAGGTCACTCTAGTCACCTAAACATGGGTACTGGTATCTGCAAGAATCACTCTACCTCCTTGTAACAATAATACCTACCACTCATGCATGTTTCCTACGATAGAAGTCGGGATGCCAATGGTAGGAATCATACTCATCACCAACTTGAGTTAGGTGTTAAGTGATGTTGTGGCCAAAGATTTCTCACCTTCCTTCTAAACTATGGGACAGGTGGGCCCCTATGACTTCAACACTAGGGGCCGAAGAGGTAGATTAGTTTTTATTGTCAGGGGTTATATTGCTCATTCTAGCCCCCTACTACTTTAAGGGTAGCCCTAAAGGAATAAGATTAGAACCTGTTACTGAAATTTTGGGTTGAATTATTAGGATCAGGATGGTAGGTTTCCCTAGTCTTGTAACTCTAGGACACGCAAGTGGGGTCTTTTCTGGGTTAGGGAGACACATTGAATTTTCTGTTGAAATCTCAAGAAGAATTGTCAGGATCGGGATGGTAGGTCATCTTGGTCCTCTATTTTTCACTCCGACCAAATTTAAACTTGCTCATCATCATCAAATCTATTAGAATATTTGATTATATCTCTTGAGTCAATTATTTGTAAATAAAAAGAAAGGAAAAGGGGTTGTGGAGAGGAGTTTTCCTTGGGTCAAATCTTGGTTTAAGAATTAACCTTGAAATTGAAATGATAATTGTAATGGAAACTGCAACAAGATGCTTTCCTTTTGAGGGAAAGGATAGATATGAAATTGAAGTCTTGTAATTGAAATGTATACCTTGATGAAGCTTTCTTGAATCCTCACTCTAGGGTTTTAGGATGTTATGTAGAATTTCTTCACAAAATATTGATCATGGATCCCATCTTGAATGATTGAACTTGACTTCACTTTTTCTCCAATGCTTGATAATGCTTGATTGCTTGCTCACTTGAATTGAGTTTTCTAGAATTCCATTAGGATCTTAATTGAGGTTCTTAGATTTCAAATAAGAGGGGTAGACCTCCTTTTATACCTAATTGTTCAAAAACTATTTGATTTTTTTAGAGAATTACAACACGAGATCTAAATTCCCATTGACTTGATGTGACTATTGTGAGGACCATATTTGGGTCCTAACTGAGAGGACCAAGGAATTGTGGCACCATGGTCTTGAGCTAGCACTAGGGTTCCCTAGTGCCTTGGTCTTGAGAAGTAGGACTCATCTTTGGGGCAAAGATAGGAGAGAAGGTGAAAATGTGGATTTGTGAAGGGTGTGAGTAGGATCAAAGTAGACATCACGTATCGAAAGACATAATGCCAAGGTGAGGTCTAGGTGAGTACGAAATTGTATATGAATACAATTTATGACTCTACATTTAGCCCTCACTTTAATAAAAGTATGAGACTACACCCATACTCACGGTAAAATACAAAGTCACATTGAAAAACTTTCACCAAGATACCAAAGAGACAAGACACACCAAGCCCCTAGGTAGTTTATAATCTTATTAATCTCATATCAATATAAAAGGGACGATGCATGAAAGGGAAAGAGAGAGCATGACTACACTACCCTAGTAGGATTTTTTTTACCGTGTGTCATGAAAAAAAAATAACAAATTACAAAGCAAAAGGCTCAGTTTGCAAAGTAACTTGAATATTTAAAATATGCCATGGTGTGTGGATAAAGTGTAACATTGAGTGGAGTGTATGCCCCCACGTTAAAGAGATTGTGTATGCCTTATTGGGAGAAATAACTTAAAGGTACCATGCATCCAAAGGACAAGCACATTACCACAATGAGATGACCCCAAGAAAGGAAAAATTAAAGGATAATGGTCACAAAACATATAAGAAAAAGCACATAATGTATCCACTAACTTTGGGGTCATTATGTTTTTGTGATAAATAATGTATAAGAAAAATAATTGTATTGAATTGACCTCATCCCCCAATGCTAGTTGAACCATGAACACAATGGAAGAAGAGCACGGGAGATAACAAATAAATCTTTTTGAGTCAACATGGAAGAGACCAAAAAGAAATACCAATTCTTTGCATCATCCCCAAGTACAAAACACAATGCACATTAAAAAACAATAGCATATTGTGACATATAGAATAATTAAGATACAAATAGAGGAATGTCACAATGGATTCAACCCCTTTGTTACCTTGCACCAACAGAGTAACAAGGGTCATCCAAATAGAACCTAACATAACACAAAACCATATCAAAAACACATCACATTGGAAGCACATTACGAAAAAGCAAACACACAAAAGAGAATCTATGGTATGAATGAAGCTATTCAAGCAAATAATCCACCTCCAAATCTTGCTTATCATCATCTAGGGATGGTGGGAAACATGAAAGATGAGCCACATGTAGCATGGTAGATGGAGATATTGCAAGTTTCAAACAAGGACCATGCCCTAATGATGAATCACTTAGTTTGTCACTAGCAGTTAGGGTTAATACTTTTGAAAACTATGAAGATAACTCATGATTAATATCAACAAGCTCATACATATCATCAAAATTAGTAGGAACATCAACGTTAGCATGAAAAATATTATTATCATTATCCATATCATCATCTAAATTGATAAAAATAGGACCTTTAACATGAAAGAAGTTGAACCATCATTTTTCTTAAGCATTTTTAACTTTGGTGATTTGAATTGAACTTCCTCCCTGGGGTTGGGCGAAGGCTAGACAAATGGGACCAAGTCAACTTTGGTGTCTTCGGGGAGGAAATAGTTTGGGAAGAAAGCTCACAAGCCTTAGCATAATGTCTTCGTTGGTATTCTCTCACACAATGATTCCTTTTAGTTTTAGTTGAGACTTGCAAAGGTTGAGGATCAATTGACATAGGCTTCTTTTATTCCCTTATATGGGGAGGAATGGAAGAAACCCCAATAGATTGAGAGGTAGAGGATGATGTCCAATGCTTTTGTTTGTAGGATGTAGGAGGTGGTACCGAGGCATATATTAGAGGAAGAGGAGTACAAAGAATAATAGGTCCATTATGAGGAGCAAGAATATCAATGGGTATAGGGTCTCTAGGCTTGCTTTAGGCCATTATTATCTCTTTTTTTTCTTTTTTGATAAAATAAGAAAAAAGATGTCAGTTCAAGGTTTTAAAGGCTCACTTTGTTTAGGCCAAAAGTAATCAAGAATAAAATTTGCATGCTTCTCTATGTGTTGATAAAGGCTATAGAGTAATTGTTATAATAATGACATTATGAGAGAATTTCAAACATTTATGAATTTTAGAAGGGATGGCCTCCATGGAAGAGAGCCAATGATCTCCCCACTTCACATGAAATTGATCTGATGTAGGAATAATAACAAAGGTGACATCTAAGCACTTAGTACCAACCTCAACAAGAAGAGTAATGGAGCCAATAGTAGGGCTAGAAAAACTATTATACACCTTAACCAAAACATTAGATTTATGATATGGTACTTGATACAATTTTTTAGTAAAAAGACGTTATTCAGTAATCAAATTCACCATACATACTGGATCAATGAGAACCCCTTGCAAGAATTTGTCTTTGATCTTCACAGTAATATTTAATGGGCCATTAGGTGCAACAATAGTTTCACTAGGATCAAATGTAATGCACAAGTCTTTTGTAAGTTGAGGTTTGACAACAAGGTTCACAACATTATTAGATTCTATATTGTTGGTAAACAGATTGGTCTTTCTTTATTTATTTAATCTTGCACATTATGGCTCACAGAAAGAAAGACAAATTTCCTACCAATCAGTTGGAAAATCATTATATTGATTAACCTCTGAATTAAGGTACAACTCCCTTTAATAAATATTCAATCAGCTCCAAATTACACACAATCAATAGAATGCTTTTCACCAGAAAGCGCTAAAAGGTAATTGCATTCACCAATCAACACAAAATGAACGCAAGCACTGATTCATATATAATTCTTTATATAAAGCCGACAGACTTCACATTTACACTAAAACAAAATGAAAAGCCTTTAAAGATGAAATCCGCTAATGATTTTCTGCACACATAGAAAGTATAACGGCTCCTTCCTTGAAACAGATTTTCACATAAATCAAATTCCAAAATAACAAATGCACAGATTTGAAATCAAAGATAAATGTTAACAAAATTTTCATTCATTGGTGATCATCCACCTTCTACATACACAAAGTCTTTAGCTAATTTAAAAGATAGTCTTTTCAAAAACTTAGTGAACCCTTACAAAGTCATTACAAAATCAATATATAGGTCCCCAGACCAATAGTTTTTAACTGAAGTAAAATTAACTCATAAGAGTTAATAGAAAAGTACCCTAACTGCATAACCAAAATAAATAAATGACTAAAATTGATGGCAAACAACTGCCAACAGTGCTAGTCATGTCAACTATTCGGTCTGGGTATGATCACTCGGGTTGGCATTTTGGACAAACACCATCACCGCTTTTGCCGCACTCCACTCTCGATGCACCTTTGAAAACTCTTGAATTATAGTTACATGTGGCAAACTGATGTGAATTACTCTCTGCTTCTAGAGCTCCTTCATCCTCTTCACCATCTGTACTTTGTCTCTGCGTGAGTCCAGGTGATCAAGACAAACTGTGAGCATTGATTCTACTTTGGAAATCCTCGTGAAATCTTCCACAGCCAAGGATTTCTCCACTTTGATTTGTTTAATGTGGCTACTAAACTAGTTAATCATCTTTGTGGTATCTTCGAGGGTTTCGCTATCTTCTTTAAGCAATTGAACATCCATGTAGTGCAAATCCTTCTGCATGGTCGCCCTTAAGGCTGTTAATTCACCACGCAGACTGGCTAATTCATTATGACCCTGTTCAATAATCTGGTTGCGCCACTCAATACTCTCTTTGCAAATAAACAATAAATCATCATTTAACCCTGGCACTTGATTTTCAGCAAGAAAATTCATCAACCCATAACGTTGAATATCATGCATCTGTTTTGAAATCACTACCCATTTAGTTTTCTCTTTCTGCCACAAGATTAAGTCAGAGTCCAATATTTTGGTGACTTCATTAGCATCTTTGAAGATATGGACTAAATCCTTTATGTAATTGGTCACTTGATGCATGATCGAGGTGAGCCATTCTAAGAAAACCTCGACAATCATCGTGTTTTGTTGAACCTCATCAAAGAATTTCTGATTACTAGGTGATTTTGGGCTAAATGGTCCTGAACTTTGAGACAACGGTAATGGGCTGTTCTGCAGAGCATGAATATACTGACCCATTTGCATTAAATTTTGTTTTACCTCAGCCTTGTCTCTTTCATCTTTCCAAGTATGAGAGATAATTCATTTAGTCAAAGTCTCCAGATGTTTCGCATCTACGGCTCTGTTTCAGACCCCCAAATCAACTTGCTCAATAGCATGTTCTGATTCTGAAGCAATAACAGCATCTTTGTCGGATGCGGGTTTGGCAATGTCTGCAGTCCAATGCTTTGTGCTTTCATCAAAATCGATCATAGCCTCCATTTTTAACATTTTGGTCTTTGTAGACTTCCCCAGACATTTACTCACAACGTCCTCCATTGATAGCGAAATAGGAACCACATTTCTTTTCCTGGTGATTGAATCACTTAACCACTTAGGTGCCAGAGTTATTTCCTTAGATGGCATGGGTGGGAATCCTATTGAGGGTGGAAATGTGGCATTGTCTGCATGAGACTGGATATCAAGTGTCTCTGGATCTTGGAAAGTAGTGTCTACGCCGGTTGAAACCTTGTCTGTATCAGAAACAGGGGATGCCATATCGCACAGTGCTTCGGCTACATCCAAATCAAGAATGAGATGGGCAGCCGACAGCTGAAAACTCTTCTTGGACCTTGACCTAGTAATTCGACCACCAATAGAAAGCTCAACCTCGGTGTCAAATTTCTCTTCTTTAATCCTTGCCCCCTTTTTTCCTACAATAGAAATGGGAATGTCAGTTAAAATAGAAGTTTTGCTTGCGGTATTCCTCTTCCCACTTTTGCTTCTTGAACTGGCTACTCTTGCCGGATAAAATTGGCAACTCCTAAGCCAATTTTCTATCATGCGAATTACATTGAAGGTGCGTGTCTGAATACTATCCTCCATCTTTTTACTCCAATCCACCTCTAGAAGAGGCTCATTATGCATCCACTTCAGAAACTCAGAATCAAGTATATCTTCATCATTAGTGGTGACACCTGAAGTGTCCATTGGCAATTTCATGTCATGGATTTGTTTCGAGGTTAACCTGGACCAACTCCTTTTCCTTACTTCAAATTCATCTAGGCAACCCTCCCAATAATCTTCCAACTAAGACACACGCTGATCAGACACCATCTTCTTCACATATTGAGCAATGAAACATTTACTATCAAAACTATCCTTTTTCACAAAGGTCTTCAAATGGAATCCTTTAAATTCTAGCTCAAGATTCAACGCATCAGAGACAGACTTACAGCTGTAATGGCCTAAATCAATGGGGAAAATCCCACTTGTGTCGGATTCTTCACCATAATCATTTGCGACATAGGCAAGTTGCCTGGAAACTTTGATCAAAATATAGGAGTTTGAAACATACTTTGGTAGGATAAAGGGTTCACCTTTAAATCCTCCAACCCTTAGGTAAGTGAAGTGACTAAACTGTGTAAAGAAACTACCATAGATGTTAACAAGTTCAACGGCTTTTGCAGACATCCTCCTATGCAAGTTACCTTGTAATTCAAAGGTCAACCTCCCAGGAAAAATGTCATTCCAGCAGAGATAATCATCAGCATGCCCTTTTAAAGTTAAATTAGGATGATACTCATAAATTTTTATGCCTTGAACCCATTTTGCATGGGATAATCTAGACCATTCTCTCACACAAGAAAGCATATATAACAGGTATGAAGACATATGCAAGTTTTTCATCCCAGGGTAATTACTCAAACCTTCATGCAATCTTTCTGTGACAACAGTTCCCCAGTCAATGAACCAATTTTTGTCTAGAGTGACCTGGATGAAGAAATACATTCGTTCCTCCCAATAGAAGGAGTGGGAATTACCCTTTACTTTTCTCAACAATATTACCAAGTCTCCGATTGCGGGAATTAAATGTTCACGGGTTAGAGGTCTCGGTAGCCTTGAGCCTCCTTTTTGGAATTTCAGAAGCCAATTCCGTGCAATAATAGTTCTGTAATACTAATTTTTCTCAGAGAAAATTCCATAGGATTTTCCAATCGTCCAGTCTTCATAGGATTCCCGGTGTGGGATACCCATAGCTGCCTCTACTGTCTATCTATCAATGGATAACAAAACCTCACCATTGTTTTGCCTTATGCATCTATTACCCTTGTCATAGTGATTCATACATTCTAAAACTAATTTAGGGAAAGGAGCAACTATAGGAAATGCGGCCACTTCTAATAACCCGCTCTGTGCAATATCTCTCATCATAAAATCTGCGGTTGGGTTCCGGACTCTTTCTAGAAAATCATCTAAATCCAATTGGACTAATGTTGTATCACCTAATTCTGGTAAAGAGCTTACAAGGGAAGATGAGCTCATTAATTTGTGCAGAATAGGCCTCATGTTTAGCTTGTGATTTTCTCCAATTAACCCAGGCAAAGAAGGAAAGTGGAAACGGAAACAAACAACTAACAGAATACCCAGATCTTTAAAACAAACTGCAAACCCCTATCGCAACCTATTTCTTTCGCTCCAAAATCTCCTTCTCAAAACTTTCCCAAGAAAATAATAATCTCAATGTGACATTTACTCAGTTTTAAAGCCAAGAAAATCTTACCCATCATTACCATAAACTGTCTCCCTTACTCTTCATTCGTGTGGCCTTACTCTGAAATGATTGTATCAAAGCATGCCTTAAATGCTAGATCACTTCACTTTTGACACTACGGATCCTCGCACATACTTTCTATAAATGATAGATTTCAAATCATTAGAGAAAGAATATTCCTCTCCTCTGCGACCATTAATCATATCTTAATATCCGCCCCGTCACCTCACGCCAAGTCACATGTCTTCCAAGAAACCCATACATGGATTCTTAACATTGCAAAACAATCACAACACAAAATTAATATGACAAATCTTGAACTTTGAACTTTGAACCAAAAAGGTTCAAGTTCAAGGTTCAAAGAATGTAAAATGCCAACAAGGACTAGCAAAGACTTAAAACCGCGCGGAAGGAAAAACATTCAAAACAACGCCTGTTGAACTTTGAACCTTGAACCAAAAAGGTTCAAGTTCAAGGTTCGAGTTCAACGCAGTGAAACTCAACAATGGCCAAGTTATATGAGGAAAATTAAGCAAATGACTTGATCAACGGATTAGATGGGCATTACTTCAAACAAGGACATATATGAAATGAAAATTTAATATGGGCCCAACAGTGGCTCTGCATGGGGATTGGGACTTTAAAGTACCAAGAAATGAACCTCAAAATCTCTGGTTTTGCAAAATGACTAACCAAGGTTTGACTCACAACAAAAACTGACACACCTAAACTAACACAACAAAAGAAAAGTATGTACAAACTGATAGGGGATGCCTATTTACAATTGATACATTTTTAAGTCCTGCCCATTATAGGACAGGGGTAGTTCAAAGCCATCCTGGTAAAAAAGTTTAAAAGAATTGGGGCCCTTTACTTCATGAATCACATAAGGTCCCTTCCACAGCGACTCAAATTTGCCATGAGCACCTTTTGGCTCTCTCCTTTTATCCCATAATAACATGAGATCACCTTTCATGAATTTTCTAGGCCTTGCTTTCTGATCAAAAATGTTTTTAACCTTCATCTAATGTTCTGTAATCCTATCAACCAGCTTTTCCCTTTCTTCTTCAATCTTAGTTAGGTACATAATTCTTTTCTTAAGAGAGCTCTGAAAAAATGCATCTTCTATCACTGTCTACAGCCTAGAAGCTTCTAACTCTAAAGGAAGAGAGATTTGTACGCCAATGCCATATACTAGCTCAAATGGTGACATCCCTATGGCCCATTTTGGTGAGGTTCGATCTGCCCATAGTGCTTCATGCAACTTCTTGTGCCAATCCCTGAAATTATCACTAACCAACTTTCTCATGATGTTGATCAAATTCTTGTTACTTGATTTTTCTTGACCGTTACCCTACGGATAATAATCAAAAGCGCGGGCCAAGGAAATTCCATGGTCATAACAAAATAAACTTAACTCGGATGAAGAGAAATTTGATGCATTATCTGTGACTATTTTCTGAGGGACTCCAAACCTGACAAGAATATTATCCTTAAGGAACGTACACACAATCTCTGAAGTGGTTTTTTTTACAAGGATAGCTTCCACCCACTTAGTGAAATAATCCATTGTTGTTAATATGTGAGTATGCCCCACACTAGAAACGGGGTTCAAAGGACCAATGAAATCTAATCCCCACTGTTTAAAAGGTTCCTCAATTACCACAAGTCTCAAGGGCAAGGCGGCCAACTAGGGTTTACCTGTAAATAAATTGCACTTCTCACACCTCGCCACCCAGGCGTATGCATCCCTGAACATCCCCGGCCAATAGTAACAGTTCCTAAAGATTTTGTATGCAGTAACCATAGAGGAGAAATGACCCCTGCATGCTTCATTATGAAAAATTTTCAATAGAGCTTCTTGGTGTGGTTTATCCACACATCAGAGGAAAGTGTCATCTAAGCCTTTCTTGTACAATATGTTATTCAAGGTGACGTACTTCTTAACTTTCAACCTCAAATTTCTTTTTTTCCGTAGGAGAAAGATGAACTAGACAGTCTCCATATGTAAGATAATATGCAACATTGGTGAACCAAGAATTCTAATGGTCGACGAACAAGGTTAAAGGTAGACTATCCTCTTCTTTAAACTCGTTCTCTACTATCAATTTACAAAGGCCCTATCCTCTAGCCAGTTTAGTGGGCTTGATATCCAAATTGAATTCTTGAATCTTGGAGGCCCAAGATGCTCTATTGTTAATGCCAACATCCTGTTGAGTTAAAATGACTTTTACTGCAGAATCGGGAACAAAATCAATTGCATGTGAATGAAGTATGTAATACCTGAATTGCTTCATAGCTTTCACCACCGCATAGGCCTGCTTCTCTATCTGTGAGTATTTTAACTCATGCTTCTTCAAGGGGCTACTCATGAAAGAAATTGGCACCTCTTCATTATCCTCACCCTTTTGTACCAAAATGTCAGACATGGTATGCTCAGATGCGTAACAATAAATAATAAAGTCCTTATTAAAGTCTGGATTAACTAGGGTAGGTGCATGCATGATGGCCCTTTTAATCTCTTCAAAAGATTTCTTGCTTGCTTCATTCCATCTAAAGGCTAGTTTTCCACTCATCATATTTATAATGTATTTAGTAGTTTCAGCAAAATTAGGAATAAAATGCCTTAAGAAGTTCACCTGTCCAAAGAAGGACCTTACTCCATTTCTATTTGAGGGGAGACTAAGCTGCTGTATCACCTTTACCCCCTCCTATGAGATGATATGTCCCAGAATTTTTCCTTCTGTGACACCAAAAATAGAATTTTTAGGATTTAAAGATACCCCATGCTCCCTACATCTTACCAAAACTTTTCTCAAATCCTGCACATGATGCTTCCTTCTCCTAGAGAAAATAGTAAAATCATCTAAATACACCACAATAATCTTATCCCTCAAATGCCCGAAGGAAAGATCCATCGCCCTTTGAAACGTTGCCCCTGCATTAATCAACCCAAAAGGCATTCTGTTATATGCAAAGGTGCCCCAGGGGGTTATAAAGGTTGTCTTGTGTTGATCCTACTCTACAACACTAATTTGATTATACCCAGAGAAGCCATCCAGCATGGACATCATCTTAGAACGTAAAATAGTTTGTAAAATATGATCCATTGCAGGCAGGGGGTAATTGTCTTTCAAACTTGCTTGGTTTAAGTTTCTGAAATCAATATAGATTCATATCTCACCATTTTTCTTCCAAACAGGAACTATGTTTTTAATCCAGGTAGAGTGATGCAGAGGATAAATAATTCAAGCCTTCAACATTTTGTCAACCTCATGAAAAATTGCTTCTACTACATTTGGATTACAATTCCTTAACTTCTGCCAAAAAGGGTTGACACCTGGTTTCAAAGGAATTTGATGTTAGAACTTACCATCCCTAAAATTGTTCAAATCATCATAACTCCATGCAAAAACATCTTTAAACTCAACCAACAAATTGATGAACTTCCTTCTCTCCACTTCAGAACAACATTTTCCCAAATTAACAAATTTAGGATCTTCATTGGTACCAATGTTACTTTGCTCATACTCACCAGAGCTCTAAATTACAAGAGGTTTCTTATCCCTTTGCTTAACATATCCATCTTTCCTATCGAAAAGGCATTCAAGAGAAACTAAACCCTTTGGGATTTTATTTCCTTTTAACTGCAACATTCCATCATGTATTTCTTCTAGTGTATTGAGAGAGAAATCTTTACAACTCGCCTCTGATCCCTCATAAAACAAGGATGCAAAAATGTCAGCACATTGTAGAAAGTTCTGAATCTATTTTTCATTTTCAAACACCTTCCAAGATTCAGAATTATCAGGCACACTAGGTCTATAAACTAGTTCAACCCTATAAGTGTCGGTTGTGAAATTCGGGTGTGGTACCAGCAAGGCTGCAGACACCGCCAAAGAATCAACCTTCGAGTTAAACTCCCTCGGAATGGCTTCAATTGAAAAAGCATTGAAGGCTTCGATCTCATCCCAAACATGATTCCTATAATGTCTCAGTCTCTCATTTTTTACCACAAATAAATCCCTCACTTGCTTAACAATAAGTTCAGCATCACATCTTACCCTCAACATTTTGATTTGCAATTTGCTCACTTCAGCCAGACCTAATAATAGAGCCTCATATTCGACCGTATTATTCATGTTTTGGAATTCCAATTTAAAAGAATAAGGAATGACCTTGCCCTAAGGAGGTATCGGTACAACCTCGGCCCCTGATCCAGAAGATGAACAACTCCCATCAAATTCCATAGACTAGATTTCGTCAGACATACCTAAATCCATTACCATATTCTCATCTTGAGCATCAGTTGATATCATGTAATTACCAAAGCCACAATCTTGATACAAAATCTGGGCTTTTAGATCATCTGAAGGAAGACTGTGTATTTAGATTTTGTTTCAGGGCGTGAAATAACCCTCTATTTTCCAACTATGATCATTGCTTGAGACCAATCCATTCTAATTTCTCCTCCCATGTCTTTACAGAAAGTGCGGCTCAACAACATGCCATAACTTGTTGGGATGTCAGCCACTAGGATTGTCAATTTGATTCTCTTGGCAGGGTGTGCTACTAAAGCGACCTGCGCATCCTTAATTTGCCCTAATAAAGGAACCTGCTTGGATTCCATGGAGTAACATTTGCCAAACGTCTTTGTTAGGGTTAAACCTAAAGCTTTTGCTACGGCTGAGGGCATGACATTGTCAGATGCTCCTGAATCTATTATACAATTACTCAACTTGTGCCCATTAATATATAAGGACATATAGAAAGGTTCTGGTTTATTTTCAAAATTAGGTTCAAGCAAAACGGCTTGTAGAGGAATAGTCTCTAATGAGCCTTCAGGGATTACTAAAGCAAGACTGACATTATCGTGTGCTTGAGAATCACTACTCACTGGTGTTTGGCTTTCACTTGCTAAGGCATGGGCATCATTCCCTTTGACAAATTCAACCAATCTATCTAGCTCCTTCAGGTTTAATTTCAAATACTCAGCCGGAGTAATCTAAACACAAGATGTCTTGCAAAATTCAATGATATCAAAAGGGTTACTAAAAGAATCAGAACTCGAAGAAGCAACCTCTTGAACAAATTTTGATATACCTCCCTGATGGGTCAAAATTTCCTTTCCTTTCATAGTGTTGTGAACCAGTGTTACCACATCTTGAGATTTCAAATTCTATTGAGTTCTTGTAAGAATTGCATATGAGGAATCTTCCAAAGAGACCAACATGTTTCCTCCCCTTTCTAAGTCAGAGACATATTCCATATAATGAATTTCAAAGTCACCAGGCATACTTTGGGAACTTCCTTCATCAACTTCTAAGATTGTCTCTCCTTTACTGGTCATTTGGGAAAAATGAACCATCTCTGGACATGAAGAACCATCATGTTCGTTAGTTAAATGAAACACACAAGATTTTTCCTTGAGGGGTGATGCTTCAATAGCAAGTCTTAGTTCTACAGGGGGTAGTTATAATTGTCTTCCTCCACCTCCTCCCTGTTGATTAGGATATCTCCTAGGAATGTCTTGATATGGTTGGGAATAGGAAGTACTTACTTTGGGAGTCTACCTCTTAAGGGCAATTACATCATTCATTAACCGTTGGATAATAGGATCTGAGGATGTAGTGGGTTGGACATTAGATGTTTGCACTTCCCTTTTCCATTTGCCTGTCGTGATCAAACCATCCTCTAATTCAACTGTGAGAGTTTTAGTGGCATTCAAATCTGCAACCCTTTGCCTATGAATCAGGAAACTTATTTCAGAGGGCATAGAATTAATTAAAAAACATTTGAGATTATCATCTGAAGATTTTTGGTTAGCCAAAATCTTGTGAAGGATATTATCAAATCTTGCTACAAAGTCCCTCATGGATTCAGGAAGCTCCTTTTTCAACTGGGATAACTAAGCTAGGAGGGAGTGTTCATCTTCAGCTACCTTAAATCTAGCTTCAAATCTTGTCTTCAGATCCTGCCATGACGTTATCACACTATTCGGCAAGTGATAAAACTAATCAACTGCCACTCCTATCAATGTTTGAATAAACAGTCTGATAGCCACATCTTCATGTTGAACTATTGTTACTTCACAGGATACATTGAAAGCATTCAGGTGCTCATCTACAGTGACCATCCCATCCCCGCTAAATTTAGGTAAATGATCCCTAGCATCTTTTGGCAAGGGATTAAGGTTCAAACCTAAATTCAATGGGCCTACAGCTACCCCCCACAGGTTATTGGCTTCCATTGGGAGTATGATATTAAGACGGGTAGGGTTAAATGAAATCGGTAAGGCAACATCGTGTAGGACCAAAGCTTGGAAAACTAGAGACATAGATGATGGTAATGAGGATGGAGTTATGCTTCTTGCCCTTCATTGAGACAAGAAGGTAGGTTAGTAGGTTAAATTCTACAGTTCTTCAAAGACATGATCAAAAAACCCCCCCTTCTTTGGGATCTAGTATACAGCCTGGAGTCCAGTGTGGAACAATCAGGGTAACAAACATCTGGGATTTTGTAATTGATTATCAGGGATGTGAATAAAGAAAACCCTAGGAACAACTACCCTTTCAAAGACTAACACAAGCTGATCTGCTTGTCTTTCTATTTCGCTAAGAAGAGTACTTATTCTGTGATATTTTTCTTGACTTCTTCTATGCCTCCAGGCTAGAGTATCCAACTCAGAGGTAATGTTACTTTGTTCTTCTTGTACCCAGTTTAAGTTTGGTTGCAAAACAGGCAAAAACCCTTCAATAGGAAATACCATTTATGATGAAGAAAGCACAACTGTAATGACAACCTTGTTTTAAAATCAATTGTTCTTTTCCTCCCCAACAGAGTTGCTAAAAAATATGTTGGTAAACAGATTGATCTTTCATTATTTATTTAATCTTGCACATTATTTCTCATGGAAAGAAATAAAAAATTTCTACCAATCAGTTGGAAAATCATTATATAGATTAACCTCTGAATTAACGTACAACTCCCTTTAATAAATATTCAACCAGCTCCAAATTACACACAATCAATAGAATGTTTTTCACCAGAAAGCACTAAAAGGTAATTGCAATCACCAGTCAACACAAAATGAACGCAAGCACTAATTCATGTATAATTCTTTATATAAAGCTAACAAACTTCACACGTACACTAAAACAAAATGAAAAGTCTTTAAAGATGAAATTTGCTAATGATTTTCTGCACACATAGAAAGTATAACGACTCCTTCCTTGAAATAGATTTTCACAGAAATCAAATTCCAAAATAACAAAAGCACAAATTTGAAATCAAACTGTTAACGAGATTTTCATTCATTGATGATCATCCACCTTCTACATACACAAAGTCTTTAGCTAATTTAAAAGATAATCTTTTCAAAAACTTAGTGAACCCTTACAAAGTCATTACAAAATCAATATATAGGGCGCCAGACCAATAGTTTTTAACTGAAGTAAAATTAACTCGTAAGAGTTAATAGAAAACTACCCTAACTGTATAACCGAAATAAAGAAATGACTAAACTCACTGGCAAACAACTGCCAGTAGTGCTAGTCATGCTGACTACTCGGTCTGGGTATGATCACTCGAGTTGGCATTTTGGACAGACACCATCACCGCTTTTGCCGCACTCTTGAATTACAGTTACATGTGACAAACTGATGTTAATTACTCTCTGCTTCCAGAGCTCCTTCTTCCTCTTCACCATCTGCACTTTATCTCTGTGGGAGTCCAGGTGATCAAGACAAATTGTGAGCATTGATTCTACTTTGGAAATCCTCATGAAATCTTCCACAGCCAAGGATTTCTCCACTTTGATTTGTTTAATGTGGCTGCTAAACTGGTTAATCATCTTTGTGGTATCTTCGAGGGTTTCGCTATCTTCTTTAAGCAATTGAACATCCACGTAGTGCAGATCCTTCTACATGGTCGCCCTTAAGGCTGTTAATTCACCATGCAGACTGGCTGATTCATTATGAGCCTAATCAATAATTTGGTTGCGCTACTCAATACTCTCTTTGCAAATAAACATTATAATTTCAAGTAACCCTAGCACTTGATTTTCAGCAAGAAAATTCATCAAACCATAACGCTGAATATCGCACATCTATTTTGAAATCATTGCCCATTTAGTTTTCTCTTTTTGCCACAAGATTAAGTCGGAGTCCAATGCTTTGGTGACTTCATTAGCATGTTTGAAGATCTGGACTAAATTTTGTATGTAATTGGTCACTTGATGCATGATCGAGGTGACCCATTCTGAGAAAACCTCGACAATCATCTTGTTTCGTTGAACCTCATCAAAGAATTTCTAATTACCAGGTGATTTTGGGCTAAATGGTCCTGAAATTTGAGACAATGGTAATGGGTTGTTCTGCAAAGCATGAATATACTGAGCCATTTACGTTAAAGTTTGTTTTAACTCAGCCTTGTCTCTTTCATCTTTCCAAGTACGAGAGATAATTCGTTTAGTCAAATTCTCCAGATGTTTCACGTCTACGGCTTTGATTCTGACCCCCAAATCAACTTGTTCAATAGCATGTTCTGCTTCTGAAGCAATAACAGCATCTTTGTTGGACGCGGGTTTGGCAATGTTTGCAGTCCAATGCTTTGTGCTTTCATCAAAATCAATCATAGCCTCCA
This sequence comes from Cryptomeria japonica, assembly GCF_030272615.1. Classification (NCBI taxonomy): domain Eukaryota; kingdom Viridiplantae; phylum Streptophyta; class Pinopsida; order Cupressales; family Cupressaceae; genus Cryptomeria; species Cryptomeria japonica. Next base: position 680,478,093 of record NC_081410.1, on the reverse strand, counting down.
TTTTTAACATTTTGGTCTTTGTAGACTTCCCCAAACATTTACTCAGCGTCCTCCATTGATAGTGAAATAGAAACCACGTTTCTTTTCCTGGTGATTGAATCACTTAACCACTTGGGTGCCAGAGTTATTTCCTTAGATGGCATGGGTGGGAATCCTGCTGAGGGTGGCAATGTGGCACTGTCTGCATGAGACTAGATATCAAGTGTCTCTGGATCTTGGAAAGTAGTGTCTACACCGATTGAAACCTTGTCTGTATCAGAAACAGGGGATGCCATATTGCACAGTGCTTCCGCTGTGTCCAAATCAAGAATGAGATGGGCAACCAGCAGCTGAAAATTCTTCTTGGACCTTGACCTGGTAATTTGACCACCAATAGATAGCTCAAACTCGTTGTCAAGTTTCTCTTCTTTAATCCTTGACTGCCTTTTTCCTGCAACAGAAACAAGAATGTTAGTTAAAATAGAAGTTTTGCTTGCAGTATTCCTCTTCCCACTTTTGCTTCTTGAACTGGCTGCTCTTGCCGGATAAAATCAGCAACTCCTAAGCCAATTTTCTATCCTGCGAATTACGTTGAAGGTGCATGTCTGAATACTATCCTCCATCTTTTTACTCCAATCCACCTTTGGAAGAGGCTCATTATGCACCCGCTTTAGAAACTTAGAATCAAGTATATCTTCATCATCAGTGGTGACACCTAAAGTGTCCATTGGCAATTTCATGTCATGGATTTGTTTCAAGGTTAACCTAGACCAACTCCTTTTCCTTACTTCAAATTCATCTGGGAAACCCTCCCAATAATCTTCCAACTAAGACACATGTTGATCAGGCACCATCTTATTAACATATTGAGCGATGAAACCTTTACTATCAAAATTATCCCTTTTCACAAAGGTCTTCAAATGGAATCCTTTAAATTCTAGCTCAAGATTCAGTGCATCAAAGACATACTTACAACTGTAATGGCCTAAATCAATGGGGAAAATCCCACTTGTGTCAGAGTCTTCACCATAATCTTTTGCGACATAGGCAAGTGCCTCGAAACTTTGATCAAAATACATGAGTCTGAAACATACTTGGGTAGCCTAAAGGGTTCACCTTTAAATCCTCCAACCCTTAGGTAAGTGAAGTGACTAAACTATGTAAAGAAACTGCCATAGATGTTAATAAGTTCAACGACTTCTGCAAACATCCTCCTATGCAAGTTGCCTTATAATTCAAAGGTCAACCTCCCAGCAAAAATATCACTCCAACGGAGATAATCTTCAACATGCCCTTTTAAAGTTAAATTAGGATGATACTCATAAATTTTTATGCCTTGAACACATTTTGCATGGGATAATCCAGAACATTCTCTCACACAAGCAAGCATATATAACAGGTATGAAGACATATGGAAGTTTGTCATCCTAGGGTAATTACTCAAACCTTCATGCAACCTTTCCACGATAACAGTTCCCTAGTCAATGAACCAATTTTTGTCTAGAGTGACATGGATGAAGAAATACATCTAGTCCTCCCAATAGAAGGAGTGGGAATTACCCTTTACTCTGCTCAACAATATTACCATGTCTCAGATTGCGGGAATTAAATTTTCATGGGTTAGAGGTCTCGGCACTCTTGAGCCTCCTTTCTGGAATTTCAAAAGCCAATTCCGCACAATAACAGTTCTATAAAACTACTTTTTCTCCGAGAAAATTCCATAGGATTTTCCAATCGTCCAATCTTCATAGGGTTCCCGGTGTGGGATACCCATAGCTGTTATTACTGTCTGTCTATCAATGGATAAAAAAACGTCACCATTGTTTTTCCTTATGCATCTATTACCCTTGTCATAGTGATTCATACATTATAAAACTAATTCAGGCCAAGGAGCAGCTGTAGGAAATGCGGCCGCTTCTAATAACCCACTCTGTGCAACATCTCTCATCATAGGATATGTGGCTGGGTTTCGGACTCTTTCTAGAAAATCATCTAAATCCAGTTGGACTAATGTTGTATCACCTAATTTTGGTAAAGAGCTTACAAGGGAAGACGAGCTCATTAATTTGGGCAAAATAGGCCTCATGTTTAGCTCGTGATTTTCTCCAATTAACCCAGGCAAAGAAGGAAAGTGGAAATGGAAACAAACAGCTAACAGAATACCCAGATCTTTAAAACAAACTGCAACAATTTAGAAATTTGTTGAACATACCTTCCTTTGTCCTCTGCAAACCCCTATCGCACCTATTTATCCCACTCCAAAAAGTCCTTCTCAAAACCTTCCTGAGAAAATAATAATCTCGACGTGACATGTACTCAGTTTTAAAGATGAGAAAATCTTACCCATCATTACCATAAACTGTCCCCCTTACTCTTCGTTCGTGTGGCCTTACTCTGAAATGATTGTATTGGAGCATGCCTTAAATGCTAGATCACTTCACTTCTGAAACTATGGATCCTCGCACATACTTGCTATAAATGACAGATTTCAAATCATTAGAGAAAGAATATTCCTCTCCTCTGCGGTCGTTAATAATATCTTAAAATCCGCACCGTCACCTCGCGCCAAGTCACATGTCTTCCAAGAAACCCATACACGGACTCTTAACATTACAAAACAATCAAAACAAAAAAATTAACATGACAAATCTTGAACTTTCAACTTTCAACCAAAAAGGTTCAAGTTCAAGGTTCAAAGAATGTAAAATACCGACAAGGACTAGCAAAGACTTAAAACCGTGCGGAAGGAAAAACATTCAAAACAACGCCCGTTGAACTTTGAACCTTGAACCAAAAAGGTTCAAGTTCAACGTACTGAAACTTAACAATGGCCGAGTTATATGAGGAAAATTAAGCAAATGACTTGACCAACGGATTAGACTGGCATTACTTCAAACAAGGACATATATGAAATGGAAATTTTATATGGGCCCAACATATACGAAGGTCATTAGAGGAAAAAGTAAGTGTCTTGTCTCAACAACATTGGTAGAATGGGAAGGCAATGAATTGGTGAAAATTTGGAGGTTTTGGTTAGGAGGAGCTATATCTCTTATTCCCTTTATCATTCACACCAACCATGGATATAGTATTATTATCAATAAAGTATTCAATCTTATTCCTCAACTAGTTGTATTTCATAGTATCTTGACCAGGTTGATTGTGATATTGACAAAAAGATTTAGGATCATGGGAAGCTGGCAATGGTTTATAATGGTCAATTGTCTTGATGGAAGGAAGTTTCAACCCATTAGAGTTCATCAATATCAACATTATTCTATGCAAAGACTCAAAAATAGGAGTTAATTCTTCTCTAAAGTATTTGGATAAAGGGGCCAAACCTAATGTCGTGGTTGCCACTTGAGTGTTGATTTTATCGTTTATCTTGATGAAACCTTTGTTTTGTTTGCACTTCATAGACATTTTTTCAACATGCTCATTCTTATCAACTAGAGTCAATAAAAAGGATGATTCAAATTGACTCATTTGAAGTCGATAATTATGAAGCATTGCATACAATTATGTAAAAGAAGTAAACTTTAAAAGCAAAAGCTTATCTCTAATATCTTTTTGTAAATTAGAAATAAAATTTCTTTGAACATCATGAGAAACTATTGGATAAGCAATTTGTGAATGCAAATGTTTATATCTACCAATAAAATCAGAAAGTTTTTCTTTAACTCCTTGCTTACAATGAATCAAATGATCAAAGTAATCTTAGGACTAGTGTTTTTTTAAAATTGTTGAATGAAAGAACTAGCCAATTATTGGAAAGAATAAATAGAATAACGAGACAAAGAACAATACCATTGCAAGTCTTTATCTCTAAAGGTTTGAGTAAATCATTTTGTTATAAGCTTTTGATCATGAGAGAAATCACTACACAATGTTTGAAATATTTTCAAGAGTCAAGGGGTCACCTTTTTCACTGTATAACTACAATTTGGGAATTTCCATATGCTTAGGAGGAACTGAATGGACAGTGTCATTGGATAATGGGCTTGCTACATCAAATGTGGGAACATTGAACTTGGATTGAGTTATGGAAGCCAATTGGTGTTGTAAGGATGTAACAATTTGAGCTAGGTTATTAATAGTTGCTTCAATGGATAGATTGAAATTGGAAATATTCAATTGTGATGGAGGAGTAACATTGTTGTAGGTAGGTTTAGGTTGATAATAAGGAGGGGGGACATTATGATATGTTTGTACGGGAGATGGTTGTGAAACAAATGGAAGACTCACAAAAGGAAGTATATAAGAATATTGATTAATAGGATTGCCCCCTATGATTAACATGTGTAGGATTAACATTTTTTGTGGAAGTAGTCATGATAGAAGATGCAAATGTAGGCACACTAGGCAAGGATGTGGGGATAGGAATGAAATAGTTAACTTGGTTAGTAGGTTGATAATAACCAAGGACTTTGACATAAATTTTGATAGGCATAATATTAGTATTAACTATATGAGCAAGGCCACACAACAAATTCACTTTTTCTTAATCACTTTGAACCATTCTTTTTGATCCTTCAATCAAGGGGATTGCCTCACTCTTCGGGTATTGTTGATCCATCCACTGTTGAATATTTTTGAATTCATTATCAATATTCTCCAATTGTTCAATAGTAACCCTATTTAGTTATTCATCCACATCATGAGAAGTATGAGGTGAATGAGAATATGTGATATCATTTGTTGGATAAGAGGAAGAACCAACATTCGCATGGAATAAGTTATCCAACTGAGGATCTATATCCTTAGTGTTTAAAACTTGGGAAGCCCTAGGTCTATAACTTCTCACTGGAATATTGTATGTAGGACTAAGGGTAACAAAACTCATGCACAAAGAAGGTCAATATTGAAAACTATGTTGAAACAATGCAATTTATTTTTAAAATAATTTATTAACCAATGAATTAAAAAATATGAATTAGGAATTTGAACACTAGGTGCATCTAAATTTGAAAATAACATGTCATAACAACAAAATTTGGAAAAAAATTTGAAATATTATGGAAACCACAAGTCAATTTAAAACAATAAATTAGGGTTTTTATGAAATTAACCTCTAAATTTATGTAATTCAGTTGCATATATGGTCTATGAGTACAAATATTAATATTTGAGTGCATACAAATCAGATCCAAGACATTAAATCATAAATAAGCATGGAAGAAGTTGAGCTCACCAAAATGTGATGGTGGTCAAATTACGGTTTCACTAATTAAGATAATAAAACCACTAATTGAAGTTTGGATGTAAATTATGAAATTAGGGTTAAACAATGGACAATTGGAATGAAACCGTATAATAGATTGTTACATATATTAGATAGAGACACAAATAGGGATCTAAGAAAAAGAATAACATTAGAACCTATTCCTGAATGTTCAGGCTGAATTGTTGGGATGGGGATGGTAGCTCGCCCTAGTCTTGTAACTTTGAAACAAGCAAGTGGGATCTTTTCTAGGTCGGGGAGACACACTGAATCCACTATAGAAAGATCAAGAAAAATTACCAAGATTGAGATGGTAGGTCACCTTGGCCCTCTACTTTTCACTCCATCAAAATCTGAACTTGTTCGTCATTGTCAACTCTATCAGAATATATAATTACAGCTCTTGAGTCAATTAATTGCACATAGAAAGAGAGGAAAAGGGATTGTGGATAGGGGTTTTCCTTAGTTCAAACCCCAATTTAGGAATTAACCTTGAAATTTAAATGGTAGGTGTAATAGAAATTATAGAAAGACACTTTCCTTTCGAGGAAAAGACTAGATCTAGAATTGGATTCTTGTAATTGAAATGTATACCTTGATGAAGCTTGCTTGAATCCTCATACAAGGTTTTAGGATGTAATTTATAATGTCTTCATAGAATGTTGATCATGAATGCCATCTTGAATGCTTTCACTTGACTTGACTTCTTATCCAAAGCTTGATGAATTCTTGATTTCTTGCTCACTTGAATTGAATTTGATAGAGTGCAACTAGGATCCTGATTGAGGTAATTAGATTTAAAATGAGAGGGGTAGACCTCCTTTTATACCTAACTATCCAAAATCTATTTTAATTATTGGAGTAGGTTGTCAAGGGATCTAAATTCCCACTCACTTGATGTGATAGTTGTGAAGATCCAAATTTTGGTCCTAATTGAGAGGACCAAAGTGTTGTGATGCCACAGTCCTGAGATGGGAGCAGGATGCCCTAGTGTCCTGGTACTGAGAATCAGGACTCAGCTTTTGGGCAAGGGCAAGAGAGAAGGTGAAAATGTAGATTTCTGAAGGGTGTGAGCAAAATCAAAGTATGCATTGGGCATAAAAAGACAAAATGCCAAGGTGATCACGTCTAGGTGAGGACAAAATTGTACACCTATACAATTTATGATGATACAAAAACTATCAATTAAATGAGGATTGACTAGAGGAAGAGACTTAGATGAGGTAGATATCACATTCACATTGAGAGATGGTTGACATTATGTTTTGGTGGGCTTTGAACGATTATAACCAAGTCTCAATGAAGCTTCATGCATGTACGATCTAAGGAAACTTTAGTTCCTTTTTCATTTACACCACAACCATTTCCTCTATATTCACTCTTAGATAAGATATGGAAACCATGACCATAAAGAGATGGCAGATCCTCATACATCTTAATATCAAAAGGAAGAATAATTAGAAGACTTAGTTGAAGTGGAAGTAGCTATGAAATTATTCTTAGATTTCTTAGAAGAAGTTGAATCATTTGTGGATGCCACCATATCTTCCTCTTTAATCATAGATTCTAAAGGAGGGACTTTATACTCTCCTACATAAAATATTGTAAAGTCTAATGAAATTTAATTATCCTTTAACAGTACCTCTTCAAGTGAATCTTTAATAGGCTTGATCGTGTATCTATTTGAATTGAAGAAGAAATTGAGAAATTTAAAGGAGATTGAGATCCTTCTTCCATTTGCAAATAACTCTATTAGTACTTATCAAATTCAAAGGTGTACATCTTATTGTTGTAAATGAACTTAATGTTATAATGAAGAGTAGAGAGGACTTCTTTCATAGCATGAATTCATTGTCTACCTAGAAGAAGGTTATTTGTGAGAGTATTGAGGATGACATGGATGTGTATGGATAAAATGATAAGACCTACCTTAATAGGCAATATAATTGTACCTAATTATTGTCTACCAACATTATCAAAACCATGAATAGAGAGGGATTCAGGTTGAATAAGAGAGGCATCAACTTCAATTTGATGCAACAAGTTTATGATTCACACATCAAGACTTGATCTATTGTCAACTAGTGCATCTTATTTCATTAACATTGATAAGCACAATAATCATAAAAGAATCATATTGATTTTGAACTTCCAAAGAGGGTAACTCATGTTGGAAAAACATAATAACCTACTTTGTCACATGAATACACTCTAATAAGGCTGCTACGTCATTTGATCTTACAAAAGGTGGAAACACCATCTTATGTAAAGCTTCTTGGAGTATCCCATGGTATGCAGGTGAAGTTTGAATCAACTCCCAAAGGGATATCTTAGTTATAGTAGCACAAAGTTGTTCAACGAGATCATACTTCTTTCCAAGATGTTGGAGGAAGAACATGTTGAGAAGTAGGAAGAGAAGAAGAAGGAAAAATTGCATAGGATTAGGTTGTTTTTTGTTTCTTGTGTTATATGTGTGACCAACTACATGATGACTATGTTGTTGATTAATCTTACCTATGTTGAAGTTTCAAAGCTTTGATACCATGTTGAAGTTTGCAACACAAGCCCACAAGATCAAACAAAAACTAAAACACCTTCCACAAACGAGAGTTGCACAAATGAATTATATATTACTCAAAAGAAAAGAATACATAATGAATTATAATTGTACAATGAGGTGCTTATAAAGAAATAACATAGTTAAATTTATGATAACTAAAGTGCAAGCATGATGAGCTAAATAAATCTCAACTCTCGCTAAATTTTATGCATAAAAGCTAAACTAGGTACACAACTAAAATAAACAATCCTAAGTGAACTGAAGCAAAAAAGCATTAATAGTTGTAAAAAACCAACTAAAAGCTAATATACTCTAACACCCCCCCCCCCCCTCCCCTTAAGTGAAACTTAGGGTGAGTAGGAAAAACTCTAAATGCATGAATGTATAAATGGGTCTCGACAATAAAAGGTTTGAATAGGTACCCATGTACAAACCAATGAAGTCTCTCTAAGTGAAGAAAATGAGAAAAATCACATGGGGGAAAACCCCTCTCCAATAGCGAGAGATGCAATGCATGAAAAAACACAAACTTTTTTTAAAAAAGAAGGAATGAATGACTAAGAAGCCTCTAAGAAATTTTTCTAAAAGAAAGAGAACATGAAGAACATCCTCGAAGCATAAAGAAGCTACAAATAATTGCTAAATGACAACTGCTATAGTGCTAAATGAAGAACCTCATGTAGACACCTAAAAGTCGCACAATGAATTAAGTGAACTTTATTCATTTAATTATCCCTAATTCTTCCAATTAATTAAATTAATATTTAATTAATATCCCTATTCTTCTAATTAGCCTATTAATCAAATTAAATATTTGATTAAATCTATTTCCTCTAGCCTAACCTATTAATTAAGCTAAGGTTTGATTAAGTACCCTTAGCCATTTAATTGAATAAATCTTATTTATTTAATTAAAATCTCCTCTTCCCATTTTTTATCAAATTCACATTTAATTAAAATCCCTTTTGCATTTAAATAAATCAAAATTTATTTAAAAATCCCCCCACTTGCAAAATCCTACAAATGCAAGTTGCATCCCCTTTTTGGATAAAGTAAATCATTTTAATTTACCAAAATTACCTATTTTCCCTCACCCACGTGCAAAATCCTACATTCCCCTAATAATTCTTCTAGAAGCCTTCTAATCGTATCCTAATCATGTTCTATTCTCCTAATCATGTCCCATCCCTAAAATTGGGGGAGTCACAAATTTGGAAGAAAGTCTTCAAAATGCATTTAAAACTTTATCTATTTCAACAAGTTAACTTGTTGAGTCTTCCAAACATGTAAGGCTCTTACATAAACCACTAGTGGTTTTCCTATTTGGGAAAGTTAGCCTCCAAAGTATTCAAAAGGAATTTAATGCTTCTTACATGCCCACACCCCTTAGCCATGATGGTTATCCCTTTAACCATTTTCCCATGTTGCACAAGAGTTTACCTCTTGGGTAATAGCATGCCTCCCTGGTTAATGATATTATCCATGATGTCACTCCTTGAGGTTATCCCTGATTGTTTAGTATCTCCTCAAGCCCTCTCAAGGTGACATTTGTCAACTTGGGGTTGGATTGAATCTATCCCGTGGATTGATAACTTTCAATCCTAGCCCTTGTTAAGATTACTTAATTTCAACCATCCATTTCTCTATTTTCCCTATAAATAGAGCCCATTCCTTCTTCAATTCATCAATTCTTTTGTGCATCAAATTATAGTCACATTGCAGGTTAAGGAGCTCTCTTTGTCATCACCAAGTATCAACATCATCCTCAAGCACCCATAGAACATAATTTAGCTTCATTTAGTTGTATATTAATCTTTCATCCTAGCTTAATTTCACTTCTTTTAAAAGTTTTGCATTCTCGTCTTAGTTTAATTAACTTACATAGCATGATAAGCTTTCAATTTGGAATATACTTTTCCACCTAATCACCTAGCTTGCATCCTTCATCTTCATATTCATCTCTTAGCACTCATTATAATCCTAGTTGCATCCATTTCAATTCTAGTAGCATTTTTCATATAACTCATTCTCTAGGTTGTCATCTTGAGGATCAAGTACTCTTCCAAGTGAGGTCCACCATGAACCTTAGAGATCTTTAGAGATAGATTATAATGAGACTATTTTAGAGTTTTTAATGTATTCATGTGTTTTAATTTCTAACATCTAATGTAATGCTTCATTGGTGTGTTTGAAGTGTTTTCCCTCTTGCGGGTGGAAGACCACATTTCCAGCATACATTTCCAGTATAAGTGGCATTTCCTCTTCTCTTTTCACTTTCTTATACTTTAAGTTATATTCCATATATATTGTTAGGATGTTTGAGAGGGGTTTCAGGCCTCCAAGAGTTATAATTCAAAATCTAGGTTTTGGAGGATCTTCCCAATTTCAGACAGTCAAATTTCTGGGCATTTCAAGATCAAGAGTGAAAAAAAAATTGTAATTGACATTTGAAATTAGGCTTGTGCAAGCACACCAAGAGATTTGATATTTCACTAACGTTTTCTTCTTGCAGGTTTTAACAATTTGATGCAGGTTTGGAGGAATTAAATTAGGATTCAATTTTAGTCTTTCTAACTTTTTTCCTAAAGTTGGTTAAAATTGAACTCATTTTGTTATCAAGGTAAAAAAAAACCTCACAATCTTCAATTGGTGCTCTAAAAAGAACCACATCTTTTCATTTGGGAAATTAAAAGAATCACACTTGCAAGGATAAAATTTACAACAAACTTCAAGCATTTCTATTGCAAGTTAAAGTTCACATTTTAATTTGGGTTCTAAAAAGAACAAGACAAACTTTCTACTTTCTCGCAAAGGTTAAAATTCACAATCAACATTTACTTGCAATATTAAAAAGAACAACCCACATTTCTTACGAGGTAAAAGGAACAAGCCACAATTTCCAATTTTTCAAAGTGATTTACTTTCAAGAAATGTGCTTTCATTTCGTTGACCAGGATTTCCATTCCTATTCTAGAGAATCGTTGCTATGAAGGATTAAAACGAACACCATGTTTGGTTGGAGAAACATCTCCGATTAGAGGTTAGTAAAAAATTGACTTGGAGGATAAAATGAACTTTTGAGTGCTTTTTCTTAAGTGGTAGGTGTATGCTCTCCCCTTAATTGGGTGACCAAAAAGCCAAACCCACTCTTTTTCATTGCTTTATTTTACTTCAAGAATTTTACAACCTTTAGAGGGCATGTCTTCCTAAACACCTTAAGGGGGCTAGTGAGAAGAGAACAACCCAAGTGAGTACGGCTAAAGCCAAGTATTCTAACTCACTATAATCAAATCCCCTTTTTAGATGAAAATCTCAGGGGACAGAGCATATTTGAGTTATCTCATATCGAACACTTTGTAGGGCCTTGAGGTCTCAAACACGCTTGCATGACTACATCTTGTTTGGTACTTTGTTGGCTATAGGCCTCAATCACGCTTGCACGACTTCAAAGGGTATCTTCGAACAAAAGCCTTTACTAAAAGCCATAGCAGTAGAGACTTTGAGCTGAGTTAGTTGCCAAACATTGGCAATATCATAGTTCAAGGGTGGGGAAGAATTCGCCCCCAAGATTACTCACCATTTATCTCCCAAGATAACTACCCAATTATGAAGCAATTCAATTTGGGTTAATTTCTGAAAAAGGCAAAAAAAACGAATGCCGTCTAGGGGATGACAAGGTTGTTTGAGCTGACAGAGTATCGAGACTAGTAGGCTATGATATTGTCAATGACCTTTAAATACAGAGTTTATCTGATGAGTATTTATTGTGATCAAAACTAGTGAAAACATCAAGGATTTGAACACATCCTAAAAAGAACATATACTCAATTTTTAGCATTAGGATGGCCATTGTTTTTGTGTGTGCTATGTATTCTTGTCATAAATGCTAAAATATCTTGCAAAAACATCCAAAATCAAACTCAAAAATCAGTTCAAAAACAAGGAGAAGTCATAGGTGAGAGAAGTTTTCAAATCCAACCAAGCACCTTTGGAGGTGGTTATCAACATTTCAACTATCTTTAGGCAATATTTTCATCCAATCAACATAGAGGAGTATCAAAACAAAGTGAACAAGAGTTTATCATCCAACTATCTCAACAACAATACCTAGCTAGGTATTCAATTTAGTCAAATCAAGTTTCCGTATTGGGAGACTTTATCCATATCATTTGACTCACTTTGTCATAGGGGCATGTCGAACAAACTCTCTATTTGACTTAGTAAGCTTGATTATTTGAAACAAAGTATCCATATCAACCATCAACATCAATGTTCTTTGATCATTTGTATGACCACTCCCCATATTTTGAGAAGAAGAAGTCTCTGTCAAAAGACTAAGTTGAAGAAGAGACAACCTAGTCCTAAGGCACTTATCAAGAAGACTAAATTTCTCTACATCAACCTTCAACTCTTTAAATCACATTATGTTTTCTTGTGGCATATGCAATTGTATCTCCAAGGAAAATCTAATGATTTTGACAAGGAACCTTTGAGAAGTAGAGCTTACATTCAGAAAGAAGCATTCAATCAATGCCTTAATAGTGGGGGAAGGATCAATCCCACCTTATTTCCAATAATTTTCATCACCCACCACGAAGATTGGCCCGAACCACCAACCCCACCAAGAACCCTGTTAGAAGAGGAGGAATTCACTACTATAGAAATTTATTGATGCCTGATGTCACTCGATCTTAGAAAAACAAAGGAAAGGATCCACAACCAGAATCAAGTACGAGTCAAATGGAGTCCAATCCTTTTAATACGAACATGGAAGAAGAAGATATCACCAAGGAGCTTTTCCAAAAACTCATGGAAAGGCTTATAAACACAAATAAACAAAAATATCTCCTCATGTTAACTAGTAAAGGAATCAGGATTCTTGAAGAGTTTTACATAGGAAATTTAAGGAATACTGATGAAAGAATCTCACAAACAAGGGCAAGGACCTATACATACAATACCTCTAATCGAGAGCTCCTAAGAGGATATGACACCCAAAATCATACCCATGAACAAGACAATACCCGTAATTATGACAATGTTAGTGAACAAGGAGATGCTCATCATTGAAGGTCCAATGAAGAAAATGTTCCCCTAGCTAACATTACGCAACAACTTAAAGCACTCCAATGACAAATGCAAGATCTGCAACAAGGTTCTACAATGAGGTATTCTTTGGAGGAAATTTGTCCTTACCCTTTTCATAGGAGGCTAAACATGATACCTTTCCCGCAAAATTTGAATATACCAAAGTATGATAAATACAATGGTAAGAGTGATCCCCATGATCACCTCAGAGAATTTTGTACTATGATCCTAGAGTTTTCTTATAATGATAAATACATGATGCGGCTATTACAAAGAAGTTTGGGAGGGAAAGAAATGGAGTGGTTGTCAAAACTCACACCTCCCATCAGATCATTCGATGAGTTAGTGAATAAATTCATCACACAATATTCCTACAATATCCAACATGAGATCACTATGCTTGACATATCCAATATGAAGCAAAAGAAAAATGAAACATTCATAGTATTGTTACAATGATGGAGACATATGGTCTCAAGGTACCCATGAGATGTACCTGAAAAGGAAAAGATGGAAAACTTCATAGACAATTTGAACAATGAAATGAGTTATCAACTCAAACTACAATGTCTACCTACTTTTGCAAAGATAATAGAGAATGGCATCCAAGTAGAGGAAGCCCCCATCAAGAAAGGAACCTTGAGGTTCTCCAAGGAAGGTGTTATTTTGTCAAGCAATAACACCTATAGCAATCAATATAATAACAACAACTCAGACAAGTCCAAGTTTTGGACTAGAAACAAAAATGTCGTTAATGATGGTATAGTCGATGCTAACAATGTAAAGTCTAAGAAACCAGTGCTAACTTTATCAGGTAACACACCATCCAACAATGATCAAAGAAGTTCCAATCAAGGCACTAACAATTATCAACATACTACCAACCAAGGGGGTAATGCTAACACTCCACCTCCCCCGTATCGAAGAACTTATACACCATTGTGACAAACCCTGGAATCTGCATTTTGAGAACTATTGGAAAACAAGGTTATCACATTGCCAGTCATAAGCAACTTTGAACTCTAGTTCAAACCATCATGGTGGAATGAATTGCATTATTATGATTATCATCGAAACAAGGGGCATAGAACAAACAATTGCATGAGGTTGAAAAACCTAGTTCAAGATATGATAGATAAGGGAGACATAATGGTAGATGGTCATAAAACCAATGGTGATCATGAGGCTTTCAAAAATCCTCTTCCTAATTATGACAAGGGAGGAGAATCAACGTCAAATAACAACAAAGGAGTCCGCATCAATCACATATATGAAACTGTCATAAATCACATATCGGCATGAGACAATCAAATAAATGTCATAAAGATCAAAGATAAACAAGATCATGCATCGGTAAACATGACAATAAGGGCTCAAAAATATGTCTTGAAGGGGAACACATCTAAAGCAACAACTATCCCCAAGACTCAATATAACTTGGCCAATCAACTACAAAGGACACCTGCTCAGATATCAATACTTGAGTTTCTTAAACTCTCACCAAGGCATAAGCATATCCTTGAGAAACCTCTTGTAGAAACAACTATTCCAAAGGATTTGGATATCAATCGGTTCCAAGCCATGGTGGCACATATGACAGTACCACATAGTATGTCCTTTTCAGCACACGATGACATCGCCTTGAGTCATCTACACAACACCCTGCTCCAGAGCCAATTCCTAGTCTACAAACATCGGGTGAAAAGAATGCTAATAGAAGGAGGATTTGGCCACAATGTATGTACCTTAAATCTTATCCATGCATTGGGCTTCTCTGAATAAGCTATTGACCCTAAAAAGAAGATCACTATCAAAGCTTATGATGATGAAGAAAGGTCATCTGAAGGAACAGTGGTACTACCTGTAGACATCTAAAAATGGTCAACGCTTGCGGAGTCGTACTTTAACATTTGTGCATTGCCTTATTTTATGGTTTTTGTGTTGCATTAACATTTCTTCTATGTTGTGCACTTGGTCTTTATCATTCGCGAGCATTGAGTCCTTCTTCTACATTCTTCATTTATCTCGCTTTCGAATTTGGTCTTGTCGATAACAATCTTTAGTCATGATTTTGGTCAATCCTATCCTGTCGCATTAATGTGCATGCTCATTTAGCATATTTTGACATCGTCAATTCGATTTCATTCTAGACATCGTCAATCCTAATCAATGATAGAATTAGGGTTTTGTCCTCTTTTCAATCTTGTCATTTTGTGATTGATTTGTCATCGATCGTGGTCATTTTTAATCTTGTCGTCTTGCGATTGATTTGTCATCGATCATTGTCATTTTCAATCTTGTCATTTTACGATCGATTTGTCATCGATCGTCGTCCTTCTTAATCATGGCAATTTGGATCAATTATTGTTCCTCGTCAATTGGCGCCTATCAATTTGGTCTCTTTATCAATCTTGGTCAATTTGTCAACCAATCTAAATTGTTTATCAGTCAAATCATTTATCAAGTCAGAAATCATGATCAAATCGAATCGACATTAATTATCTTTTGTCAAGACCTAATTGTCGTCCTTGCATTTCTAATTCATCTTCTAGGTTTTATGATTTATTCATTTAATATTGTTTGTCATTTTCCCTTTAGGTTAAATGATTTATTTATTTATCCTAAGTATTCTTGTCACAATTAAATATTTATTTAATTGGCTAATTAATTCCCCCTCTTTTTGTGAATTAATTAATGAATGAAAAATTATTAATTAATTCACCTAATTTTCTAATTTCATCAATTTCTAATTTCCTAATTTCCACATCATTTCTAATTTTCTAATTTCCTAATTTTCTAATTTTCCTAATTCCTAATTTCCACCTATTTTCTAATTTGTCAAATTCAATTTCCACCTAATTAATTTCTCTCTAGTCTCTCCCTATTTTTGTGCTTCGGTGGAAGCATGAATTTTTCATGCGTCATACTTTTGGCATAGCAAGATGTCATAAGCTTCTAGTCCTCTAACCTTTGCATTGGCAATATGTCATAATTCATGACATACAAGGTGTCATAACCTTCTCTTTCCACTCAATTGTGCCATTTTTGAAATCAATTGCCTCTAATATCAATGTCATGCTAATCTTGTCTTTTCTCCGATTTATCTATAAATTGGATGAATTTCTTCAATCAAAAGGCCGAATCAATCACGCTTCTAGTACCCTTATGCTGTCATCTTGTCTTGTCAATCTTGCTTTCATATCATGCTTATGCACTTGTAGGTGAGATCCACAAAACAAAGTAATTTGAAGGAGAAAGAAGGACAATGGAGATTTATGGAGGAGATATTCACATTTGCGATGGTTTGCATTTAAATTGAATGTCTTGTTTTTCATGCATCTCTATTGAATGTAATTAGGATTTGTCATTGCATTTTAGTTTTCGTGATTGAGCTAGGCTAATTTGTTTTTTGCTTTGATGATTTCTAGATTCCTACCTACATTAATTGGTGAACCCGACGTGAAACTAACCATTTAACGATGTTTTGAGTGCCTTTTGAGCTGATTTGCAGGTGAAAAATCCAAGAAATAGGGTAATTCAGGGCTTTCTGGGCACTTCTGCGCCTGTGTCAAGGGATCTGTGCCTGTGTCAATGCATTTTGTGCCTATGTCAAAGGGATCTACGCCTATGTCAATGCATTCTACGCCTATGTCAATGCATTCTGCGCCTATGTCAAGACATTCTGCCCCTATGTAAGGCTCGAAACAGAGGTAAAAATCAGTGATTTCACTTGCAAATTACTTTGTTTTGCATTTTGTTCTGGTATTCTGGTTTTCTTTGGTACTGATTCTTTGTGCAACACCTTGGCATTACACATGGAGAAGACAAAAATGAAACTACTAACAAATCTTATGCAGGTTCGCTAGTCAAAGACCAAACAAATCAAACTTCTAACTTAGTGATTTTGCAAGTTGCCTTGTATTCCAACCGAACTTTGTGTTTGTGATTCATAATTAGGCACCTAGCATGTTTGCTAAGTAGGATGGAATGAACATGTCTTCACTTTGTTTGTCGAGTTTGACATTGGAGTAGGAGAGTATGCTCTCATCCTTCTTAGGGTGATCAGAAATCCATATCTTCGAAACCATTCTCATGTTTTGGATTGTTTGTTACCTTTAGAGGGCCTGCCTTCCCAACCATTTTCTTTCTTTTGTGAGAAAGTGACAATCGTGAGAAGGGAACGACCCAAAGTGAGCACAGCTAGAGTACCTTGGCATTCTAACTCACTATAAATAAATACCTGATGGGCAAAAGCTTTGAAGGAAGGGTTACGTGGGAATTGTAGTTACTTGGGAAGTGATGACCCTTGGACTCTTTCTCATATCAACATCTAAGTAGGGCCTCATGGTCTAAATCGTGCTTGCGTGACTATATTTGTTTGGTATCTTGGTGGGCCTATGTCTCAATCACGCTTGCGTGACACCAAGGAGTAGCGCTTAATAGAAATCCTTATTAAACACCTTGTACTTAGAGGCCAAAAATCCTTCTAGTTGCTTGAGAGGGAGGAGTTCAGATACTTGGAAGAGATACTAAGTTTGCCATGGGGATATTTCCATGGGGACTGATGCTTGATTTCCCTGAGAAGTGAGTGTCGTGGAGGGGAGCCCGTGGGGTCAAGCATCTATGTATTCTCCTTGAATCTCATAACGAGTCTACCTCTCAAGTACCTATTGTCCGTACCTACCATAAGAAATGTGTGAATGAGCATGATTGTCTTGAGTCTAAGTTAAAATATCTTGTCTTCTTTTCTTGTCAAAAGTTGAGTTGTGTCTCATTTAAAAAACAAGACAAATTGATTCAAAACAAGGTTAAACACAAGAGTATTTCATTCAACAAAGTTCAAAACACCTTCAAACATGGTTGTCAAACATTTTTCAAAATCTTGTCTCAACATTCATGTCACTTAGAGTTAGGTTCATCCTAGGTTTGCATTTTGCAAATTCATTGTCAACTACCAAGGTTAAGTTTCACTTAGGTCATACTCCTTTGCATATCAATAAAAGTCATCCATTTGCATGTGTCCTCTTGCATTATACCAATACCATTTCATAATTCAACCTTAGGTTTTGCCTTAGGTTGACATTGCCATACATTTGCATTTGCATACCCTAGGTTTCTTCATTAAGCTTAGGTCATTATCATATCATATTAGGATCATTTGCATAGTAAATGTCCCTTTGCATATAGTGTCAAAACTAGGTTTTGTCATACTTGAGTAATCCAAATCTTTGATAAACCCTAAGTTATTGTTAGGAATTCTAGACCTTATCAAACTTTTTTCCTTTTTGTCATCCATGTCATTTGGTCAAACCTAGCTTAGTATCCAAGCATATAGGGGAGACATTGTCATTTTGTCCTTTTGTCACTTGGTCCTTTTGTCCTTTGAGGTCTAGACATCATTTCAATTTCCTAAGGGTCTCTTTTTAGATTTGCATTCCAAAAGGTTTGTCAAAATCTTGAAAAAAAAAAAAAAAAACATAGGTTGCATTCTTGCCATAGATTGCATTCTCATCTATTTAGTTTACATTTAGTCATATATCAAATATTATCCTTGAAAATTTCCAAAAATATTGCATTTGCATAGTGACATGCCTATTGAAGCAAGGTCAAAATCTAAGAAGATGGGCGAACCAACATATCAACCCATTGACAACATATCAAACTCACAGTTTCAAACTAGTCAAACAGTACAAATTGAAGGTTCATCAAGCGCATCATTACCACCATATGGAATGGTTCAACTTGGACCACCTCCATTATATGAACCAGTGTTTGTACCCATGAAACCAGGACATGGGAGTGTTCCACCAACACCAAGGGGAAATGCACCTTTTGATTGGAATCAACCGAACCTGCAACATGAAATTCAAACATTATATGAGGAACAAACTCTTTCACAAGGATTTGGTTCAGATCAAGGCATTCAACAAGAAATAAATCCAAATGTTATACCAGATTCTTCATCAGATTCTGATGCTTCCGATGATGTTGATATGTTGCTTAAAGATCCTAAGATGACAAAAAAGATGGATAAATTCTTGAACAAGGTCTTTAAGATGTTCCCACAAAAATATCTTGACATGATGAGTAATGTGACCTCCTCAAGTGAGCAAATCAATGTGCAAAAACAACAAGGTGGTGAGCTATTAAATTTCTCTCCACATCCAAATGAAGAAAATGTGCAACAAGAAACTCAACCTACCTTGATGAGTAAACGTGCTTCAAAGGCATTGACAGTGAATATTCCTCAAAAGTCACCATTTGAAACAATAAATAATCCATTATTTAACACAACACCTGTAACACAAGATAAAATGAGGACCACACAAATATTGACAACTGTCCCTCAACAAGAAGTGGTCCCTCGCATGCATAAAATTGGATCAAAATCTGAGATGCAAGAAAGCTTTACGACTGGAATGTCCGATCTCACCAATGTCCAAAATAATTCCACAATGCAACAAAGTTCCTATGTCCCATTAAGTTCAATATATTTTCCAAACACTCAAGTACCTATTATGCAAACTATTGTGATAGATCCTTCAATAATGGTGACACAAAGAGCTACAGATAGTGGTTTGCACCAACAGCAAATGTTGCAACAATTGAGTAATACACAAAAGGTACAATCGAATGTGCAAACAAACAATGCACAACAACAACAATACCGCATTCGACAGCAAGTTGCAGTGCCCTCTGCACCATTACAAGTTAATGCAAACTTGCAACCACCACAATGGATTGGACAAACAACATAGCAAGTCAATGCAAGTGCCATACCCCATCTTAAGGAGAAACAACAAAAACCTCCCAAATAATTTTTTTTGCAAATGATGGGATTTACATCGAGACAACAACAATTGGCACAAAGTCAGCAAATTTTGATTCGTCAGCATAAACAACAACATGTGCCTCAATATGTGCCAAGACAAACAAGTTATCATACTTCACAACCACAATTGACGTCTGTGCAATATCAACAACACCCTCAATTGCAATATCAACCTAGGTTACAAACAATGGTTCCACCACGAGAAGCATAGCAACAAGGTCAATATCAAGGCATGGCACAACCACAGCAGCAAGAGGTGTACCAAGAAAATTACATGCTGGAGACACCAAAGATGGCAATTTCAAAACATCAACAACCGATGGAAAACAGGATGTATCGACAAAGCATACACCCAAGAGTAAATGATGAACTTCCAAAATCATCACTACCTAATGCATTTGCACAATAGCTTGAGAAGTTTGCAACGACAAGTCGATGCATTGGAAACCAAAGGAACAAAGAAGTTGTATATAGATCAAGATTTATGTTCTAATCCATTTGACAAGAGCTTGTACATGCCTCCCTTCCCTAAGCATTTTGAGGCACCTAATTTTGAGAAATATAAAGGGAATGGCAATCCAAAAGATCACATTCGAGCATTTTTCGCAGTGTGTACTAAAGTGAGTTATGAGGAAACATATTTAATGCGCTTGTTCGCATGAAGTCTCACCAGACAAGCCATGGATTGGTATTCGCATCTGCCAGGGAATATAAAGTCCTGGTCGGAATTAGCTCAAAAGTTTATATTTCACTTCGCATTCAACATTGATAGTGACGTGACCATGTCAGATTTATGCAACACCAAGCAAAAGCAAGGTGAACCATTAGTGACTTTCTTGTAAGATGGTGAAGCTTGTATAGCGTTCTTCCCTAGATATACCTGAAGAACAACAAGTGAACTTATTTATTCAAAATTTGGTCCCAGAAATGATGTATGAACTCAAATTGAAAAGTCCCAGTACCATTGAGAAACTCATTAAGAAAGGGATAAACATTGAAACTGCTCTTTTAGCTAAGGGAATCATTAAGCTCAACAAAGACAATGACAACACAAACAATTTAGGGGACAGAAATAGATTTTGGTACAAAAACAAGAATGTCACTAATGATGGAGTTGTTGACGCAAGAGTGATGAATGAAAATCAACCCCCGTTCACAATCAAGAAATTGAGTGCTCCTAATATGTCAACTATGGAACAAAATCAAACACCGGCAAGCAATGTTACTCAACAATACACTCAACAATATAATCAACAACAAGATCAGCAAGAAAATCAGCAATGAAAACCTTTCCGATCAAGGGATGGACCTCCTCGACAATTTACGCCATTGGGAGAGCCTATTGAGTCAATAATGAAACAATTAATACAAGCAAAATTTATCAAGTTACCAGATATCAAGGCAGAACCATTGGTAAAGCCGCATTGGTGGAATGATAATGCATATTGTGAATACCATCAATCAAAAGGACATAAAACTGCATCATGTTTTCAATTGAAACATATGATTCAAGATTTGTTGGAGAAAGGGGTGATTGAGGTAGATCCACCCAAGGCGACCTCTAACACTGATCATACAATTTTCAAAACTCCTTTGCTTGATCATGACAAGGGTAAAGCATCTTCTTCAAACTCTACCCAAATAGCAAATTATGCAAATACTGGTTATAACAATGTCATCAATTGTTTTTGAGCATCAAATGAGTATGTTTCCACCCTAAGAATAAAGGAACAAGGTCCTTCTTGTGCAGTCACCACTCGTCGATCCAAAATAGTCCTGAAAGGAGCTTCTGTAGTTCCTCCCAAATCAACTTCTACAAGTCAATATAATCTCCTAGATCATCTGGGGAAGACACCTGCACAAATATCAATTCTTGAATTGTTGAAAATGTCCCCTATGCATCGCACAGTCCTAGATAAAGCTTTAATTGAATCCACTGTTCCGACAGACATTGATGTTGACTAGTTTCAAGCTCGAATAGGACATCTAGTTGTTTCCCAACACATTGCATTTTATGATAATGATATTTCACCTGATAAGCTCCCTCATAATGATCCTTTACATCTTGAAGTCTTTGTCCATAATTGCAAAATCCGATGAGTCTTGATAGATGGAGGAGCTGGTCTTAACATCTGTACCTTGAGAGTGGTCATTGGTCTTGGTTATATAGAAAATGATTTTGATTCTTCCAGAAGAATAACAATCAAAGCATATGATGATGCTAAGTGCCCATCTAAAGGGATAATTACATTGCCTATCAGGGTCGGTCCAGTGACAGAAAACACTTTCCTGCAAGTCCTAGACCTCGATCTCCCTTACAAAATGATTCTTGGTCGTCTGTGGATCCATGCAATGAAAGCAGTTCCATCCACTTATCATCAATGTTTAAAATATCCTTACAATGGAACTGAGATAACAATTCCAGGAGATCCTAATCCATTTCAATTTTGTGCTACTCTAAAGGATTCCCCGCAGCAGCAAGTCCCAGTCAATAGAGAGGCCCACTCACATAGTTATGTGGATCCTAATGAATTGTTAGACGCTGTCAAAGGTAAATTGAAAATACAGGACCAAGGATGCGGAGAGTATTCAATGGCTCAAACATTCCTCATTGGGAATTTACCAATCTCTCCAAAATCACATGGCAAACCACATTTGTTGCAAAAGGAACCTAAGATAGTCCTTCAATATCAGCCCCCCACTACATTTACAAGATGGGGTGAACTTGACAAAGAAACTTTGGATGATGATGTCATAGATTGGCTTTATAAGGATCCAACTGAGACCCCACCTATTAGGTTGCCGGTGGAGCGGTATGGAAAAGGATTTACTATGCTGCAGAAGAAAGGATATGACAACTACAGTGGCTTAGACCCTGACAAGAAAGGAAGGCTAAAACCTATTATACCCAAGATGCGACCTCCAACTGTAGGGTTAGGTTTTGTACCATTGCAAATTGGACCCTCGTCTACCAAAATGACCATGTGTAGAAAGGGACATGACTCTGATGATGAAACAACACCTGAGGATACCCGACCCGAAACTAATTCTAGTGAATGGGAGTGGAGCTCTTTTTATTCTAGCTCCTATGCCCTTGATAATGTTTTCCTTGACCCTGATGATTTTCCCGTGGAAAATAAACATGAAATAACTCCCCCTCCTAAAACATGCCCTAATGCTTGGATAGAGTCATTCTGGGATCCAAGCTCTGAATCAAATGCGAGCAGTTCAGGCAGTGATACCACGGACGTTTACATCTTTACCATCTCGGCCCTCTCCATCTTTAAAACCGATGATGACATGCCCCTTGTCTATCCACAGCTTATCCAACATGATCAACAAGAACCACTCACATTGGATTGTTTTCAAAATGATGAAGCAATTGCAGAATTCCTTGGACTACCGGAAGGCATACCACAAGGTGATCATAAGGTAGGATTTGCTATTGATCTGGATTCCACAGCATATTTTGGGGAGTCAACTCCATCTTCCAGTCATAAAAATGAAAAAAGAAAAGAAAAAGTACAAAATCAAAAAGATAAGTCTTTGAGTGAAAATCGTAAGGCACTCTCTGATCATAAAAAAGTAAAAATAAAAGACATACCTGCGGGTGAAAACCTCTCTGAGGTGCCCAAAGGTGGAAGATTGGATGTACCCTCATCAAGTCAGGATAAATCAACATTGCTTGCGGAAATGATTGAAGAAATAAATTTGGGTACACTTGACAACCCTAAGGTCATTCATTTTGCTGCTTCTCTATCAAAACAGGAAAAGATAGATTTTGTAAATTTCTTTCTTGAGAAAAAGATCAGTTTTGTGTGGTCCTATGCAGATATGCCTGGCC